>NW_026585895.1:50301929-50316070 GCF_907164565.1 Psammomys obesus | reverse complement strand
AAGAAGAAGAAGAAGAAGAAGAAGAAGAAGAAGAAGAAGAAGAAGAAGAAGAAGAAGAAGCATTCCCATACTCAGCTGAGTTCCACAAGGCCAGCTGTCACCACTAAAAATGTCTGTCGTGAGACAGCCACCAGTGAGGAGGTAGGAGCAGGAAGGAGGCCTGGATGGGAACGAAGAGCTCCGAGGCTAGAATTAAAAAAAATAAACACACACACACACACACACACACACACACACACATAGACACACACACAGACACACAGACAACGCTCAAACACATACCCACCCCAGGACTAGGAAGGAAGAAGAACATGGAGATGGAGGAAGCTGCCTTCTCCCATTATCTGGTGGCCCGCTGGGCCCTGTGATGACAGATGGGCAGAAGCTGAAGAACACAGAGTAACTCAGCTTCACTTCTGCCTCCCTCTCTACACCCCCTTTTTACTGGGGAAACCCGGAGGAAGGGATTTGCCTGATCTCAGATCAAGGCTGCTTTTCCAGCCAGAGGTGGGAGCCAGGGAGGGAGGGCTCGATGGAGAGAAACAGCTTGAAAAGGAGGCCTCATCACCCACTGCTTACAGATAGGGAAACTGAGGCTGACAGTGGGTCCCTGGCTAAAGCAGAAGGGGGATGCCAACCTGATATCATACACTCATTGGCTGGGGGATCAGGAGATTCCAGCCTTTCTTTCCTTGTCTGGGAAGTGGCAGTCACAGAAACTGTTCCTAAGGAGGCTGTGAGGGAGGCCTAGCCCCAGGCATCAGAAGCAGAGGGCAAGGAAACCAGGAGAATGTGCTAGAAAATCCAGGGCTCCAGAGAGACAGGACTTTTAGACTCCAGGGCTTCTCGGGGTGGTGGGAGCAGGGTCTGGAGAAACAAGCCACACGCGCACACATGCACACACACACGCGTGCATGACAAGACTGAGCATGCTGATGGGTGGGACCCTTGGGGACTGGGGGCTGCTGTGGCCCTGAACTGTTGGGAACTATGGAGGGCAGGCAAGAAGAGGCAGATATGAAGGGCAGTTGTCTGGAAATGGAAAAGGAAGTTACATAATCCGTGTAGGAGTCCCAGAGAGGAATTGTGTGCGTCTAGAATCATGTCCTGCTGGGTGTGGTGGCTTGTGCCTACAGTGCCATTCTGAGGCAGAGGCAAAAGGATTGCCGCAAGTCTGAGGCCAACCTGGTCTTTATGAGCGAGCTCCAGGCCAGATGGCTACGGAGTGAGAACCTTTCTAAAACAAAAACAAGACTCACAAAATTTGCTGCTGCTCTTCTTCTGGGCCCCATTTCTTTGCATTCATAGAAAGAGGCCCAAGAAAGTCATTTGCGCTTTAGCCATGATACCCCCTATCTGTGAGCTATGCTGTCTTTGCTCTCTCAGCTATGACTAAATTTGGTCTGCAAATGTTAGAGGGAAAGTTCAGGAAATAGTCTGTAAGTTTGAACTCACAAGCCATCTGAGGAATTTGACCAAATCTCCTGCTGTCCTCTTCCTGTTTCCTAGGACTTGAGTTACCTGAGTCCCGGTATGTCCATGATGCGTGCATGGCCTGAATGCTGGTCCCTTGGCCTCCGGTGATGAGGTCCTCAGTGAGGTACCCCTGATGCCCCCCCCCCCCCAGTCCCAGGATGATGTCTCTGGCCACTTGGATACGTCAGTGACAACTGCAAAGCCGATTTCATCACACACAAGGGTGTGTGAAACAGTAAGCAGGCACGCTGGAGACGCAGCTCGGTCTGTAAACTGCTGGCCTCATGAACACGGGGACCTGTGACCCACGCTTAGCGCCAGGAAAACGCTGGCACAGGAGGGCTGGAGAGATGCCTCAGCGGTTAAGAGCACCGGCTGCCCTTGCAGAGGACCCGGGTTTAGTTCCCAGCATCCGCACGGTGGCTCACGGCTGTCTCCTCCAGTCCCCTCTTTTGTCCTCTGGGGATACTGTATGCTAGATACCTATACTTACGTGCACATTCGTTTCATGAAACGATGTTTTAAAACAAATGTTAGGCGCGGTGGTTTGCTCCTGCAATTTCAGCAACCGGGGAGGCTGAGACGGGAGCATCCCACGGGGCCTGCTGAATGCCAAGGCTTGCTGAATCAATGAGCTTCAGCTCTAAAAAGAAAAAAGGTGGAGAGTGTTTGAGAGAGGCACCTGTAGCCTCCACATGCACATGCACACACAAGCACGCACACCCGTCCGTGGGGGTCTTCGGACATTGTCCTCAGTGATCTGACTGCTTGCCCAGCCACTGCCACCGGGCGTGGGCATCTATTGTATGCTGGCTGCTCCTTTGGCCCCTCAAAGGAACACATCCATCAAGCCAGAGGTCTCAGGCGTTCATTTCCTTGTTCCGTGCAGACGCTTGCTGAGCCCCTGTGGTGGACCAGCCTGGAGCAGATCAGAGAGGCAAGGTGAGCGGAGTGTCACGGCTTCTCTCTTCCCTTGGGGTTCAGGCTCCCTGACTCAGGGGCAGAATCTAGCGCTCAGCACGGTCACGTTTTGATGGGAGGGGCACATGCTGCTCAGTTAAACATGCACTTCCTGTGAGAGCAGTGGGGCGGGGACTGGATGTTAAACCAAAGCAGACACATTAGAGCTCTCCTTGGAGGTGGCTTCAAAAATCCACTCCAAAGCTCTTCCTCTCCCTCCCCGCCCCCTCTCCTCCCTTATCTCCTTTTCTTTATTTTTTTATCTACGAGTTCCTGTCGTGCAGAGGCCAGAGGTTGATGGTAGGTGTCTTCCTCAATCACTCTCCGCGATATTCCTTCAGACAGGGCCTCTCACTAGACCTGAAACTCATTGATTCTGTTCTGTTGGCCAGTTCGCTCCAGTGATGCTCCTGTCTCTGCCACAGCAGCCTCGGAGTTACAGGGCTGTGACACCGCACCAGGCATTTTACTTGGTGCCTGGATTCGAACTCAGATCCTCACGCCTGTGCAGCAGGCTGTCTGCTGGCCAAGCCATCTTTCCAGTCCCCTTTCCTGTGTTTTTGGAGTTAAGATGGGCATAGGTGCTTCCCCTGAAACTCACAGGGCTCCCGTGGCTTTCCAGGGACGTGCCACCATGCCGAGGGACAGTCATGGATCTCTGCGGTTTTGGTGCATTCATGTGCACAAACACGGGGAAGTTAAGAGGCCATGCGCTGCCTCTTTCTGCAGTCTCTCATGCAAGCCCCCACCCCAAGCTATCGTCACTGTCCTTTCTCGGTGTGAATGCGCCAATCACAAGTGTACCGTTTCTAAGAAGGTGTGCCACCCTGTGCACTGAGGCCAGGCGGGGAGAAGGAAGCATGCCGGCAGTGAGGTGTGGGTGCCGCCCAGCACAGGACGGACAGGGCTGAGTGCTAGGAAAGTCAGCATCAAGCAGACTGACGAGATGGGACAGACTGTCAGAGGATGCCCTCGGATGCTGAAGAAGGGCAGGAGAGGACAGTCGCTGTGTCTTTCTTTTTTTTTAATATTTAAATTTTTTTTTTTTTACTTTATGTGCATCGGTGTTTGACTGCATGTATGTCTGCGTGACGGTGTGAGTCCCCTGGAACTGGAGTTACAGACAGGTGTGAGCTGCCATGTGGGTACTGGGAATTGAACCCGGGCCCTCTGGGAGAGCAGCCAGTGCTCTTACGCGCTGTGCCACCTCTCCAGGGCCTGCTGTGCCTTTCTTGTAACATCAGTGGGCAGCACCTTGTGCAGTAAGGTTAGAGGTCTCAAAAGGCAGCAGCTGCAGAGGTGGGAGCGAAGCTCAGGGGTCTGCCCAGGGGCTTTAGCTTTGCACTATACTGCCTAGTTTTATCAACTTCACACAAGCTAGAGTCGTTTGGGAAGAGGGAACCTCCACGGAGAAAGTACCCCCACCACATCGGTCCTTGGTGCATTTTCTTGATTTCGGGTTGGTGTGGGAGGGCCCAGCCCACTGTGGGTGGGGCCAGCCCTGGGCTGGTGGTCCTGGGTGCCAGAACAAAGCAGGCTGAACAGTGAGGAGCAAGCCAGTGAGCAGCACCCCCCCCCCCCATGGCCTCTACACCAGCTCCTGCATTCTGCTTCCTGCCCTGTCTGAGTTAGAGCCTTGATTTAAGGACTGGGTTTGGGACCTGTAAGCAGAAATAAACCCTTATCTCCTAAGGTTGCTTTTGGTTGTGTTTTCTCACAGCGATAGAAACTCTAACTGGGACAGGCCTCCTTGCTCTCTGGCTTCACACCACCAAGAGAAAGAAAGAGGCATTTCCCAGGCCTCACAGCAGGGAAGGAGTGGAGCAGGACCTGGCACTACAGTTGTATACTGCAAGCTGGAGTCACTCACTCAGAAGCACCTCTCAGACCAGCCTCGGGGTCTTTTGATCCAATGCAGCTTCCTGGGCCCAGGCAGAGCCTCTTGAGGAGGGGTCTGGGGAGATGCTCCACGTACTAGCCCCACTGCCTCTCACCCTGGAGCATGGAATCTCAAGACGACGGGGATGAGAACCTGTCTGTCACCTCATCGAAGCCGCACCTATCTCCCTTCGGGCTAAGCCCAGCTCCGCCTGGCTGAGGTCTTGGAAGGCCCTCAAGATGGGAATTGCTAGAATGGGCTCTCTGCAGAACAGGGCCCTGGAGGGCGGTCCCCTGCAGCAGCTGAGCCTCCCTGGCCTTGGCAGAGGTGCATTGCACTGTCACCAGCAGCTGTGTCCTGCCACTGTCACCCACCACACATCTTTCCTTTCAAGAGAAGGGTGTGTCCTGGCAGGCACAGCAGATGTGACAGGACTCCGTCACCCCAGCCTGGCTTCTTGTTTCAGCTATAATGACACACACACTCTTGCCACATGCTAGGGTCACGGTCCTGTCTTCAGGTCCCCGATTCTGTCTGGGCCTGCTCTCCTTACCCCTTCTCCATCCCAAGTCTGTACAAAGTGTCTGACCCAGGCTGTGATTTAGTGGCCTCTGGAAGTCCTTGGGGCTGAGTGTCCCCAAGCTGGGTCCAGCCTGGAAGTCCATGCTACCTACACACATCTTGAATTCACTTCTCTCTGCTCCTTTGTGTCTCACTTGTGAAACAGAATCACAGCTGTGGTGTCAATCACAGGTATGGGGAGGAGGTCTCCAGCCTGTGGCTGCTGGCCCTGGTGGGGGTGGGCCCTGGTGGGGGCGGGCCCTGGTGGGGGTGGGGCCCCAGCAGAGGTGCAGCCTCTGTCTTCTCAGGGGAGTCACGCCTGCTGTTGTGTGTTTATGATGACAAGTTCTCACCCAAATTTCTCCAGGCCTCATGTGCAGGTCCCACACTGAGTGAGAAAACCACACGTTCTGGACACAGCCCTGGTCCCCAGGCTAGTAAGCCAGACAGGACAGAGCCATTGCAAGGTCAGGTGGCCCCAGTGTCCCTTACCTTTCTTTGTAGAGCAGATGACATTGGGCTCCTGGTAGAAAGGACAGGGTTGGCCTTATGCCTGCACTCGCTGTGGAAAGGGGCCTTGGCATGGGCTGTGCTGGACTAGGTGTGAGGAGGAGGTGGGGGAGGCTCTGGGAAGGTGGGGCAGGGAGTGAACCGAGATTTGTGCTCAGGGGTGTGTCCCAGGGAGCTGGGGAAGCTGTGTAAGGAGAGAGGAATCAGGTAGCTCAGTAGAGAGGGCAGCTGGTGTGGGCCTGTGACCTACCTGGTGCTGGCCGTGTCCCGTGTAGGGAAATAGGGGGATAAGATGGTAGCCTTGTGCCTCTAGGGCAAGCATGCCTGTGTTGGCCCACCCTCCCTCTGTAGCCTTGGGACTTGGGTAGACTTTGAGGAGGCAGTGCAGGAAGAGGTCAGGGTGCCTGAGGGCGAAGCAGCCCCCTCCTGGTGCTCCCCTAAATCCCAAAATAAATGAGGCAGAATCCAAATCAGGTTCTCTTCATCGGAAGAAAGGGCTCATTTCAAATATTTGTAGCCGCTTAAACCAGGATGGAGCAAGATGAGGACTTAGAAGGATAATCGGGCCTTTTCTGAGTGGGGTTGGCTCAGCGCTACTGACTGCCGAGCTGGAGCGGGGTGCCAGCCTCCCCCTCCTCTGTACTGGACGCCCCCCCCCGCCCTCCTTCCAGCTCCCTCTTTAACTTTATTCATTAAATCTGCACACATTTGCTGGGAGTGTCACCCTGCCAGGACTTCATGAACTCAGCTTGGGGACACAGCAGTGAGGTGCCCCAAGCAGGACCTCACCTGGGCACTGGCCTGACCCTGCTCTCAGGTAGTGTGTGTGTGTGTGTTTAGGGTGTGCATGTGTGTGCGTGTGGGCATGGGTGTGTAGGCAGAGTGCGGGCGCATGTCTGCACTTGCCAAGTAGAGGCCTGAGGTTGGTGTCAGCCCTCATTCTGGATCGCTGTCCCACGCTATTTACTGAGGAAGGGTCTGTGGTGACCCTGCTTGGATCTGGCAACCGTAGAGTGCTGTGGCCACACACCTGGCGGGGGCTCTCACACCACAGCTCACTGCTGTGGCTGGGCTCCTCTGGCTGGCCAGCTTGCCCCTAGGGGACAGGATGCCCCTGTCCCGGGCTTCGGAATTAGCAGTGGGCTCTTAGCACCACACCACCTGGCCCTTACAGGGCTCCTGGGTACCGACTCAGAATTCTGGCTCTCATGTTTGTGTGGCAAGCATCATGTTTGTGTGGCAAGCATTTTAACCCCAGAACCATCTCCAGCCCCTCTGGGCACAACTTCTTTAATTTGCTTTCAGTTTTTAGGACCCAAGGTCTCATGCGTAGCCCTGGCTAGCCTGGAACTTGCTGTGTGACTCACAGAGATCCGCCTGCCTTTGCCCCCTGAGTGGAGCTTAAAGGCGTGAGCTACCATGCCCTGTTGGGTGTGACTTTTTAATATTTGACATTTGCAAAATGCCTTTCCACACTTGTTTTCTTTCTTCCCTCCCTTCCTCCTTCCTTCTTCTCTTCCTTCCTTTCTTGAGACAGGGTCTTATGTAACCCAGGTTGGTCTCAAACTCCTCTTCCCTTTCTACTTCTCAAGTGCCGAGATTACAAGCCTGGGCCACCATTCCTGGCCTCTTTCTACATTAAAAAAAAAAAAAAAAGGAATCTTATGTAATGTTTCTAGAGGACTTTTCATGGGCCAGGGGAGAACATCTGGAGAATTCCATCCCTCCCTGACCCCTTCCTCCTCCTCCACAGCTTGTGGCCCCAGGCTGGGCAGGGTTTGAGGAAAGCCAGGCCTGCCCACTCTCCTTATAGTCTTGGACCAGTGCACGAAGTCACAGGCCTCTGGGATGTTCTGGGAGGGGGAGGTGCTGAAAGAAGCCTCTAGGTGACTGGCTCTGCCTTGCCTGCCAGTGTATGTGTGTGCATGCCTGTGCATGTGTGTGTGCGTACCTGTGTGTCTGTGAGTGCCCTTGTGAGTGTACATGTGTGTACATGTATGTCTGTGTATATGCATGTGAGTGTGTGTGTATGTGTGTTTGTGTGTGCCTCTGTGTGTGTATGCAGAGCTCTGTTGGCCTCCTCCGGTGAGGAGTTTGTATGACAGAGGAGAGATAAAAGGAAGAACTGAGGAGTTGGGCAAAGGGGTTGTTTGCCAGCAGCCTCTGAGGTCTTAGAGAGCTGTGGAGTTTAGGGTCCGGTGTCTCCATTAAGGTTCTTGTGCCTCGGAGCCCCTGAGGGTCTCATCTGCATACCCCACTCACCTGTCTTTCCCTCTCTGCCCTGTCGGGCTGCATTCAGACTCTGCAGCAGATCAGGCTCAGGCTGCCCCACGGCCGCGGCTGCGCCATTCCTGTCTTGGAATAGTCTTCCTTGGCTGCAGCCATGGGTTCTCAGGTGGGTTGTCATAGCGATGGAGGGGCTTACAGTATTTGACAGGCAGGGTGGGGGCTGAGGGCGGCTGGCTTGGCCAGAGCAGGGTGTCGGCTTTGGACAAGTGGCATGGCTCTGTAACAGCCATAGCACCCACCCTTGGGTCCTGCCAAGCCAGGCAGGAGAGATCACTGGCTCTGGCTCTCCAGGCCTGGCTGGTTAGACTGTGATGGAGCCTCACCTGCTTCTTGCTGGTCACTTCTGTCCTGCAGCCATGTTGAAAAGCAGACAGAAGATTACTCCCACAGTGTGTGCTGGCAGGAAGGTCATTCCAGTGGGAAGTGGGGGTCAGCGGGGGTTTCGTGGGGAGACTGGCTCTGGGGCACAGACAGCCTTTGAGAATACTTGGGGTGGGGGTGAGCCAAAGGCTAGGCTGGCCGGCTGGTCTCGAAGTGAGTGCTGAGGGGCCATGAGGGTGCATCTCTTCTTTCCTCAGGGCTTCTGGGATTTCTTACCATTTACCCTGTGCAGCCAGAGGCCTCTGGGAGTGGGGAGCAGAGTGGCACCGAGAGAGAAGCAATGCATTTGGGCAGATGAGGAGGCAGAAGCCAGAGGGCAAGGATGCCTGTGAGGAGACAGTTGGCTGGGGACACAGTGTGCCCCGTGAGTGGGCAGGGGGGGTGGGCACGCTCTGGCGTCTTGTATGATGGTCTCTCCATGGGAAGAGGAGTCAGGTTTCAGCTTGTGGCCACAGAGGGATGCAAGGGTGTCTTCATCCAGTCGAAATCATCTGTGGCCATGCAAAGGTCTCACCGCTGGACTGCAGGCCCGTCATGGCCTCTGTGTTGCTGGTTAACTAGTCAGCTTCCACAGACCCACAGCTTTCCCTAACATGCCCATTTTCATATTTAACTATTTACATTTTGTGTGTTGGGAGGTGTGGGGGTAGGTTCACAGGCCCTAGTACACACAGGAGGTCAGAGGTCAGCTCGTGAGAGTTGGTTCTCTCCTAACACCGCTGGAATGAACTCGGGCTGTCAGGCTTGGTGCTGTACCTGCTAAGCCATTATTCCCATTTAAAAAAAACGAAACAATTCTTTTTATTATTGTAAATTAGGTGTATATGTAGAGAGTCCAACTGACCTGCGCACACTTACAGCTGGTGAGTAGCAAAGCTGGGATTTCAACCCAGGGCTCTGGTGACTATGTCTTAGCTCACATTTAAACTTCACAGAGAAGCGGCCGCCTCCTTCATCTCTGCTCCCACATGGCGAGGATGCTCCATCGCTGCTCTCCTGGAGGAGGAGAGTCTGTGCCACCTCTGATACTGAGCTCTTCCGGTCACCTGTAAAATAAGAGGGAAATAAGCCGGATCTTGCTCACTGCCACACTTCTTTACTAGGTCGGTGAGAAAGGCTCAGGGGCCAGGAGCCCATCTCCTCCCCAAAATCCGAGTAAGAGGCTCAGGGGAGAAGAGGAAGTGATAAAGGAAGTTTGGTGAGTGAGACTCTGGGAAGATGGCTGATGGTCCTGGGAGCTTTCGCCCTTCCTCCCACAGCCCTGCCCAGCATCCTCCGTGTGCCAGGCCCAGATGTAGCTAGCACCCCGTGCCTGAGGTTCCACCCTCTTCTTCTCTGTGCCAGGCATGAGGCTGGGTGCTGGGCTCTGGGAGCCAGGCCTGAGCTCCTTACACCAGACCCTGGTTGGTGTGGGAAGTTGACTGAGTGCGTAGCCTCTGAGATAAGAAAGTGGCTTGTCTGAGATCTGCTGGGCGGTGTTGCTTGGGGACCTGGTGTTTCTCACCGTGGGTCACCACGCCCCTCTCTTCAGCCTCTCAGGTACACCAGTCCGGCTTCAGATTCAATGTGTAGCCAAGGCTATTCTGGAACTGGGTCTTTCCCCACGGTTGGATGTCTCCATACCCAGGTTCTGAGGTAGTTTGGACAGGCTAGGCTAGCCTGCCACCAACTGAGCCACGCTCCTTTGAGGCAAGCTCAAACTGCCTCACACACTCACACTCAAAGTGGTGTGAGCGTCCAGACAGGAGAGTTGCTCAGCCTTCAGGACGGGAGAGGTCCTTGCCCTTTGTCATGTGTCCTGAGGTCTGGGATGTTGGGGGCCAGGGGAGTCCCAGCAAACTCTTGGGTGTGCTCCATGCTCTACAGCTTGGGGTAGTCACAACTAGAAGCGCCCTGTAGGTTTAGGGTGCTTTTGATCAGAAGCCAAAGGTTCCCCTCACAGGAAGGGGGGGAGGAGGCAGAGCCCTTGGAACTCCGGCCAGCAAGAGCTCTGGGTAAAGACGTGATCTGAGTTTTGATCTCAGGGACCCACATGACGGAGGGAGAGAGCCAACCCTTCAAGTGCCCCCCGACCTCCCCACATCCGCTGTGGCACAGGCGTGCACCCCCCACCCCAAATGTTAAGGTTCATCCTGAAGCATATGTTGGGAATGGGTAGGCGAAGAAGCAGGAGATTCCAGAAAAGTCCAAGGGCAGCCAGAGCCAGAGGGGCCAGTTCCCACATGGGTCTGACAGTGCTGGTCCTGTCGCACTGCCAAGATGCACGGGACCCTGAGGCCTCCATGTCAGGGACAACCCCCAAGCCACAGGACTCCTCCAGGCCCTTCCTTGACGGTGAGCAGAGGGCCCGGCTGGGGATTTCTCTCCACGCCTCCCGGCCCCTCCAGAAAGCAGCGCTAGACCCCAAGTGTGGTCTCATCCATCTTCCTGAAGAGGCCTAGAGGCAGGGCCACCATGTGGGCCTCTGCAGCCCGAGACGTTGGCCTCTGGCGCTGGGGGCTACAGATGCATTCTGAGGGAGGATAAGGCATAAGGAATTCCTCTTCTTATGATGGGCTTAGGCTGTAAAGCACAAGACACACAAACTGAGATGTCAGGGAAACAGCGAACAGTGCTTTAGCGTATGTGAAATATTTTAATATTACACTAAAATGTATTTGAGGTTTATCTCCATTTCAGATGTGACTAGGTGTCCGTTATGATAATCTTGATTTTTTTACACTTATTTATTGTGCATGTACAATATGTAATATGTATGTTGCATATATGTATGGAGTGTGTCTTTGTGTATGGAGAGATGTAGTGTGCAGTCTGTATGTGTGGCTGTGTGTGGTGTTTGTGGTGTGTGCTAAGTATGTATGTGGTACGGTAGGGACGTGTCTATGTGCATATGTATGTGTGCATGTGGGATGTGTGTGCGTGGTGTGTGGCATGGGTGTCTTATGTATGTGTACATGCGTATGTTTGGTGTGTGTATGTGTACGCATGTATCTGTGTGTATGCGTGTGTGGTATGTATGTGCATGGTGTGTGGTAGATGCGTGTGGTGGCTTCAGGTGAGTGTGGGAATGTGCACACCTGTACACATGCGTGAGGAGGCTGGACAGGACATGAGGTGGTATCCGTGCCTGTCGCTCTTCACCTTGACACAGGTCTCGGCAGAAGCTCACCCTCTGAGATCAGCCGCTGGCCAGAGGACCCTGGGGATCTGCTTTGCATCCTTAGTGCTGAGGATGGACACGCACAGCTTCTTAGTGGGTGCTTGGGATTCGAACTCAGAGCAAGTGTTCTTGCCACTCATATTTCCCCAGCCCCAAGTCCCTGGAAGCTGTATGTGAGGCTGAGCACCTGAGCACCCCGTGTTTTCCAGTATGGCTGGAGGGAGGTTGCTGCCCACAGCGTTTCTTCCCTGTCCCCCAAAATGGGCCTCATGGAGGATGAAATTGAGAAGAGGGCTCTGTGTACAGGGTCAGCAAGGGCCATTGGGGCCTCCTTCCCAGTCCCTGGAGCTGGACACATGTCAGCAGAGGCTGGTTCTTCAATGGCCATTAGAGGGATATGGGATTTATTGGGATGATTTACAGTCTATGGCCCAGCTAATCCAACAATGGCTGGCTATGGAAGTCCAAGTGTAGCATTCTTTTTAAAACATTCTCCTTTATTTGGATTGTTTAGGCTTCTACCTCCCTTCCACTCAACTCTCAATCTTAAAATGTTAGCTGGGAGAGGGGGCTCAGACCCCTTTACTTCTTCTGGCGCTTTAGGGTCAAGGGGTCCTTTTAGGGCTCTATACCAATCTCCATCAACCACAGATGCAGCCAACAGGCTCCTCCATACCACTGTGGCCTGAAGCATTTCTCTATGTCTGTCTGCTCCAAACCACCACATCATCTCTGGTCTCTGGTCTCTCCAAACTGCTACGTGCCATATGCCAACACTGAATGATGCACTGAATGCCACCTCTTTCTTGGCTCTCATATCTATACTGTCAGAGTCCTAGACCATGCCCCTATCTGTGCTGCACTTTAAAGCTGGCAAAAGCCACACTCCCCACGACAATTAACAGGTGGACAAACTGTAGCCCAACTGAAATCCCACACTTGGGATTAAAACAAAAGCATATTTATACAACATACAAAGAAACCAAAACTTTAATTATGTTCCAAGAATCCCGAAATTGCTCAGTCCAAGAGGCTGGATGTCTCAGCTGGTCTTCAGCAAACGCTGGAATCCCAAAGAAGTATCCAGTGAGGGAATGGCCTTGCTAGCAAGGTGTAGAGTAGAGCTTTCTTCTTTCTTCTTCTGCCACCAGCAGAAGGTGTAGCCCAGATTAAAGGTGTATCTTTCCTCCTCAAGACCTAGATAAGAAGTAGGTCTTCCTACTTCAAATTAAGCAAAAATTCCTCCCAGGCATACCCTCTGTTTTTGGATTTTAGCTAATTACAGATGTAGTCAAGTTGACTACCAAGAGCAGCCATTACAGGCCTGGACTTCGCCTTCCGACTTGTAGTCCCACCCTGACTTTGTTACCTGGCTCTCACAAGGCCCTCCCACTTTACCAAAGCCCAGGGTCAAAGATGTAGTGACACCTGGTCAACCCCAGCACGTGAAGGCAGAGCCTGAGGGCTTCTGGTGGCCCCATCTCCTGGGACTGGCCTCCTTCCTTCATGTAGCACCTTTTCTACGACAGAGGAGCCAGTGTGGACACCACGCCCTGCTTCTGTTTCTGTCCCAGGTTGCCTCCTTGATGTGATCGAGCCTTGAGTAGGTTCCACGTTCAGCTGCTTGCTAGCATGCCTGCGTGTGCCTGGGCTTCCCAGAAGTTCCAGTTTAATTGCTCTTGGGAGGGCCATGGTGCTCCAGCTAGTAGGAGCTTTGAGGTGGCTCTGTAGCCTGTGGAGTATGTGGGTAGTCAGTGGAGTAGATGAGAGTGGCTGAGGAAGGGGCAAAGAGCAGACAGGGCTCCTCCATGCTCGGCGCTTCTCTACCCACGTGACTGAACGCCACCTTCTGGGAGGATAACCTGCAGCACATCATGGGGCGGGGGGTCCGTGCTCCTCAGAAGTCCCTGGGTTTGCCTCCCTCAGACTTGGTGTAGCCTCAGGGACACCTGCCATTCTCCTTCCCACGCATCATCTACCCACCATGCATTTTCCCACCTACCCACCCAGCATGTATGTATCCAGCCATCACCCACCCACCCACCCGATTGCTTACCTAATCATCTCTCCGTTGACTCGCTCACGTACCTATTGGTCAAACTGCCCACACTGCTCAGATGTCACCACCTACAAACACATGTGATTTCTCTATTTATCCATACCTCCATGCGTGCGGGTACACATTCATGCAAGCACACATCCATCTGTCCACGCACTCACCTGTCTAAGATTCACCCATTTGCCCATCCATCGACTCCCCTACCTATCAGGGCAACCTATGGAAGGAAGATTTATTTTCACTTACAGTTCCAGAAGGAGGAGAGTCCATGGCAGGGAAGCGTAGCAGCAAAGGGCTGGCATGATGCCAGAAGCAGGGAGCTAGCTGAGAGACCATATCTTCTACCACAAACAGGAATCAGAGAGCAGGCTAGAAGTGAGGCAGGACAGTGAACCCTCAACCCCCTCAGTGCTATACATCCATCCATCCCTCCATCCGTTCATGCCTCATCCATCTACCCATTTATCTACTCATAGTTCCATGCATCTGTCTACTCCCATTCCCATTCACTCACAGCCATTTATCCATCTACCCATCTAACCATCCATGCATGAATCTACCCACACAATCAACACATCCATCCATCCACTCACCCAACCAACTGCCCATCCATCCATCTACTCACCCACCCAACTGCCCGCCCATTCATCCATCCATCCATCCATCCATCCATCCATCCATCCATCCAGCCACCCACCCAACCGCCCATCCATCCATCCATCCATCCATCCATCCATCCATCCATCCACTCACCCACCCAACTGCCCATCCATCCATCCATCCATCCATCCATCCATCCATCCATCCACTCACTCACCCAACTGCCCATCCATCCATCCATCCATCCATCCATCCATCCATCCATC
>NW_026585895.1:50301541-50301829 GCF_907164565.1 Psammomys obesus | reverse complement strand
ACCCACCCAACTATCCATCCATCCATCCATCCATCCATCCATCCATCCATCCACCCATTTGTCCATCCATCTACTTACCCATCCATCCATCCATCCATCCATCCATCCATCCATCCACCCACCCAACTGCCCATCCATCCATCCATCCATCCATCCATCCATCCATCCATCCATCCATCCATCCATCCATCCACCCATTTGTCCATCCATCTACTTACCCATCCAACCACCCACCCATCCATCCAGCCAGCCAGCCAGCCACACACCTGTCCATCCAGCTACCTACCC
>NW_026585895.1:50297725-50301441 GCF_907164565.1 Psammomys obesus | reverse complement strand
CCCCCCCCCACCCTCCATCCATCCACCCACGCATCCATCTGTCTGTCTGTTTTTCTTTAGCTAAGAGTTGTAGGTCTCCTTTGTGCTGGGTCGTGAACTGGAAATGGGATGTAAAATCATGAGCCGGGTCCTCTCCCTCTTTAGGAACTCAGTGTAGTAGGAGAGACACGTGTGTGAGCAGTGATGGTGAGAGAGCTGTAGGCACAGCACAGAGGTGAGTGAGTGAGTGGGGGAGGCCTGTTCACTGGGCTAGGAGTGCGGGGCGGAGGACCATGGTGGATGTGACACTTGCCCACGGCTTTGGGGAGAATGTCCAGATTTCTTCACTGTCTGCCTCCCATTGTCCTTCCTCTTCCTTGGGGAAAGCTCCCCTTCCTCCAGGCCGGGTCCCCTGTTTCTTCTCATACTCTTTGCGTGCTGGACTGTGGCCATCGTGAGTGGTGTTGCTGAGTCCGTCTCCCTACTAACTGCGACGCCTTGGTCCTGCTCATGGCATTCACCTTCAGTGTCCACAGTGCATGCGCCTCCTGTGTTTTTTATGCTATCACCTCACTTTACTGTTCCCAACCCAGCTGTGCAGGAACATGTCCAGGAGGGTCTGATGCCACGGCCTTGATGGAGCTTGTGATGGCTGCCCTCGGTCATATTGCGTCAATGAACTCCATGGACCCTGCCATCCTTAATGTGTGTCGTTCTGCCTCTCCTTCATCCTTTCTGTGTGTGTGCGCACGTGCACGTGTGCTCACATGCACACAGAGGCTAGAGGTCAGTCTCTCTCTCGTTGAGTGCATGTGGAAATCAGAGGATAACCTTGAATGTTGGTCCTTACCTTTCACCTTGTTTGGGATAGTCTCTTGGTGGGTGACCTGTGGGCGTCCAAGGTTCCTCCTGTCTTTTCCACAGGAGCGCTGATGGAAATTTTACAAGTTACAAATTACAGATGGGCCCTGCTTTTACAGTCGTACCAGAGATTTGAACTCAAGCTGTCATGCTTGTGTGATAAGCACCTTCCTAACTGAGCCATCTCCCCAGCTCTTCCATTTTGAATCCTCCCTTTT
This sequence comes from Psammomys obesus, assembly GCF_907164565.1. Lineage (NCBI taxonomy): Eukaryota > Metazoa > Chordata > Mammalia > Rodentia > Muridae > Psammomys > Psammomys obesus. The sequence goes on along the minus strand of NW_026585895.1, from coordinate 50,300,383 downwards.
CCTTTTCCTCCCTCTCCCTTCCCTTCTGTGAGTTTGTTTTTAACACACAACCTATATAGTACCATATGGCCAAGGTTGACATCAACCATAGTCCTTCTGCCTCTACCCCCAGAGTGTTGGGGTTACAGGGATTACCATACCTCGCTTCTTTCCTATGATGCTTTGTTCGTGCTTGGGTGTATCAGTTACTTGTCCCATTGCCATGACTAAACCCCCAACAAAGGCAACTCAGGAAAAGGTTTATTTGGTATATTCATTCCATCATGGAAGGGAAGCCCCAGTGGCCAGAGCTTGAGGCAGCTGGTCACAAGAGGCGGAGAGCGAAAGCTGCCTCTCAGCTCTCTTGCTCGTTTTTGTCACTCAGGGACCTCCACCCATAGAATGCTATCTCCCACACTTAGCCTGGGCCTTCCTACCTCAGCTCAGCCTGGAAACCTCACTGAGCTATCCAGATGTTCCGTCTCCCAGGTGACTCTAGATCCTTCCTGGCTGACAGTACTCACACTAGGCAGCCGAGGAAACAGTATTTGGTTGTCCATAGTTCCCCTGACAGCAGCATTGCAGTCAAGAACCAAAGGACCTCAGGAATCTCAATGGGCCCAGCAGCTGCAGGACTTGGGAGGCCAGAAGCTCTCTCCCAATTCACCTCTTGGAACCTCCCTGATTGAGACTCCAAGACCTGTGCTCCTGTTGCACTTGTGCTTACCAAAGGGGCCATTGGAGCCTTCTCACTTCCCTGACCCTGGGCTAGTGACCTGAGAGGACGTGATGTGTGTCCTTTTGGTCTGACAGAGAGAAGCCATCACCGGCTTCCCTGAAAGCCTCTTTGTAACTTGTCTAGGAAGGCCATCTGCTCCAGATGAGGAGCTGCAAGCTGCCCTGGCTTGGGTCCCAAGTGGCCCTGTGGCACAGAGCAATGGTCACACAGCTTTAGTGAGTGACTCCCTTCTGCCGTGCTGAGCTCCCGAAGTTCGGGGGCTCCCTGTCCCCACAGCAGAGTCCAGCCTAGATCGGAGCCTAGCTGGCCCCACTCTCTCCCTCTGTCAGCAGGCCCCCCTTGCAGGAAAAGCGGGGTGAGCCATCACAGCCGCCCGTCCTGTGGGAAGCCCCTGGCTCGGTTGCCTGAGCTATGCATGCTGAGCCACACAGCTGCAGGGGACACGATGCCTCGATGCCTCGGAGACTAGATGCCTCATCCAAGCCTGGGTTGATGTGGGGCAGCCTCGCTTCTCTGTGGAGGCTTTCCGAACCTGGCAGAGCCACACGGAGCCCGGGAGCAGCTGAGGTCCTTCTAGTGAGCACCCCGTGGAGCCAGTCACAGCCACAAAAGCCCAGCTGCTGCTGGCAGCATGGAGGGACATCTGTGCCTCTCTCTCAGGTGTTTCTGCCAGCTCAGAGGCCAGGTGACACCTTTGGTCCAAGGAAGGTCTGGCTAACTGCAGCTTGGTATGTGGGCCTCCTAGCCCACTCGGTGTCTGGCTTCTCCCACCCCATTTCATCCTGCTCAGGTGCCAGCTCCAGCTGAAACATCTTCCTACCCACCTGCCTGGAGAATACCATCTGCTTCCTCACTTCTGACCACATCCTCACCGCCCCGCAGGGGCTTCAAGTATGTTCTCTCCTCCTTTCTTCCTTTTTCCTGTTGGATTCTGTCACTTGCTTTGTGTGTGTTTTTATTGTTTTATTTTTGAAGCAGGGTTTCACTGTTTAGCCCAGGCTAGCCTGGAACTCACCATGGTGACCAGGCAAGAAATTTTTGGCAATCCTTCTAGGCCCTAAGAATACAGGTGTGAGCCATCCCTCGCTTAGGATTTCCTCCCCTCCCTCTTTCTCCTCCTTCTCTCCCCCGCCCTCTTCTGTTCTTTCTCCCATTGCTGGGGGTTGACCCTCGACCCTCACAAATGCTGGCTGTATTAGTTACTTGTCAGGTTGGGGTGACATGGTATCTGGCAAAGCATCTGGAGGAAGGAAGGACTTAGTTTTAGGGTACAGTCATGGTGATTGTGGCAGGAGCTGGAGGCAGCTGGTCACGTGGCATCCACAGAGAGGACCAGAGAAAGACAGATGCTGGTGCTCAGCTCATCTCCTTTTCACTCATTCTGAGTCCCCAGCCAATGGGATGGTGCTCCCTACTATATGGTGACTCCTCCCTCCTTAGTTAACCCAATCTAGAAACTCCCTTACAGACATGCCCAGAATTCAGTCTCCTAGGTGATTTGGGGTAATGTCAGATTGACAGTTAATAATCACACTGGAAAGTGCTCCCTCCCTGAGCTATCTGTCTCCCTGTGTGCTGTGCCACTTTGACATGACCCTGGTCATTTGCTTGTGTATCCCATGGTTGGCTTGTCCTATGAGAACGTGGCCTTTGTGGACAAGGATGGTGCCAGGACCTAGCTGGCACAGGTTGGCACATGGGACCAGCAGTGCCCACTCTGTTATAGTCTCCCACTCTGTCCTGGACCTGTCACACACCTGCCGTGCTCAGACTCCTCTGAGACCACCCTGAGCTCGAGTGGCCATCATACACACGTACTTAGGAAGTCACTGTGTCGCTGGGCTGAAAACAGCCAGAAATGAGGTCTGGGTGGTTGGTTGGGAAGACTGTGGGGTTTCGTGTGTGTGTGTGTGTGTGTGTGTGTGTGTGTGTGTGTGTGT
>NW_026585895.1:50228360-50297325 GCF_907164565.1 Psammomys obesus | reverse complement strand
GTTGAGGGAGTGTGGGGGTGTTGAGGGAGCATGGAGGGGGGTTGAGGGAGTGTGGGGGTGTTGAGGGAGCATGGAGGGGGGTTGAGGGAGCGTGGGGGTGTTGAGGGAGTGTGGGGGGTGTTGAGGGAATGTGGAGGGGGGTTGAGGGAGCATGGAGGGGGGTTGAGGGAGCAAGGAGGAGGAAGAGAAACCTATACCAGGGGTTGGCATTGGGTGTCTGGTGCTCCATCCACTCTGGGAGCTCGTGGGGGGCAGCTGGAGACCATCCCAGCCCCATCCCAACCTGTACAGGTAGCTGGTGGCAAGGGGTGAGTCTGCTGAAAAGCAGACTGGTGGGCTCCTCCTCACTATTTGGAGGCACGCACGGTGGAAGAATCAGCTTCCACCATCCTGCTCTGCTTTCTGCTATGATAAAGACTGTGATCAAAAGCAGCTTGTGGAGGAAAGGGTTCTTTTGGTTTACAGGTCCCAGTCACTGTCCATCATTAAGGAAAGTCAAGTCAGGAAGTCAAGGATGGCAGGAACCTGGAGGCAGGAACGGAAGCAGAGGCCGTGGAGGAACACAGCTGACCAGCTTTCCTGCCCCGGTTCTCAGCCTGCAATCTTGTACCACCCACCCAAGGCCACCTGCCCAGAGGTGGCGTCACCCCCAGTGGGCTGGACTCTCCTATGTCACTCATGAACCAAGAAAATGCCTCACAGACTTGCCTGCAGGTCAGTCTAATAGAAGCCTTTTCTCAGTTGAGGTTTCTTCTTCCCAGATGAGCCTAGCTTGTGTCAAGTTGACAAAACAATACCCAGCACAGCCCCCTCCCGGAAGCAGCCAGGGAGGCATCCAACAGCTTCCTGTTTTACAAAGAGTAAATGGAAGCCCAGAGAGGTCAGTCACAGCTGGGGATACAGCTGAGTGCTCCAGTGCTTGCCTTGTATGTACAGAGTCCTCTGGGCTCAACGCCCAGTACCGGGGTGGGGGGAGACAGAGACAGAGATGGGACAGAGACAGACACAGAGAGAGACAGAAACAGAAAGACAGACACACACAGACAGAGACTGAGAGACAGACACACGGAAAGAGAGAAACAGACAGACAGACAGACAGACAGACAGAGACAGAGAGAACGTGATTGGTTGCTTTGCAGGTGTGCACATATTCTGAAGACCGGGTATACAAGCTTTCTTCTTTTCAAAATCCCGTGCCTGCCACAGTGGCTCTGAAAGTGAAATACTCACAACGCCAAGGCCACAGCTCCAGATCAAAGGGTCAGGCAGGACCAGGTCTCACCCTGGTGAGCCGTGGTCCACTGTAAGAGCCTTTTCGTCCTTCTGAGTCAGGTCACCTTCATAAAGGAGGGGGGAGTGTCATGGTCCTCGCCTCCCACAGCTGTCCGGGATGGTCCCAGGAGCCAGGGTAGAGCTTCCTCAAGCTGGGCAAGGGGCTTCCCAGTGGTTCCGAGTCGGCGTCTGCAGGTGAATGTCCCATTTCTGAGCTCAAGAATGGCGGTGGTGAGGGCACATGTGGCCCCTGCATCTTCTCCCATTTCACTCATCTGTGTCTGATCAAGCACATGTGTATTGTCCCATTACAGATAAACAGTATGGTCAGCCACTTAGTCACATAGGCAGTAGCAGTCCTGCCGGGGGTGACGGCCAGGTCTGCTGTCCTTGACTTGTCAAATCAAGCAGGTCCATGAACTTCACCTCGGCTTGGTTCCTGGTGAACAGACCAGTCACTCACTGGAGTCAGGGACCTACCGGCCTCCCTGTGCATACCAGGAGCCACTTCAGTCGCTACTGGACCTTGAGTCTCCCTCAGAATGTCCCTCTGATTTCCTGGCTTCCACCCGTCCTGACTTGCCCTCCAGCCCTTCATTGCCCCATCATAGACCTCTGTCCCTGAGGACCTGCAGAGAAGGTACCTAGTTTCACAGCTGCCAGTTCCCACAAAGACAGCTTGACCCAGGCCCAGGCTGCCCCCCCCCCCCCCCCCCCCCCCCCCCCCCCCCCCGCCACTGCCCAGCCCACACTCCTCCCTTTCTCAAAGCAAGGGCAGCACCTCTCTTGCCTGCCTAGGGAGTGGATTTGAAGCAGGGATGCAGTTGCCTGGTTTTCATTAATTGGGTCTACGAGGGTTTCTATTTTCTCCCAGAATACCGATTGATCTAGGTGAGGTAAACAGCACCGCCAAAATTGGGGGGGGTACTGAGGGAGGTGGGGGTAACTGAGGCGACTTGACATTTACTCAGAGAGGGGGGAGGGAGGAGGTGACTCACACACCCGAGGAGCCTCAGCCCACAGGTTCTGCGGAAGGAGCACTGCGAGGGAGGGAGGCGGCAGGAGGGAGCCAGCAAGCCTCTGATCTGGCTTAGCAGACCCTAGGGAGTCCTGGGGGGGCCCTCTGCACCGAGGGGGTGTCACTGGCGTTTTAATGGCCATGTGCATAACTTTGGAGGTGGGAGTCCTGCATGAAGGCGGGACAGTCCCCGGGTGAGTGTGAGACTGGATCTCCCTCTCTACTCTCCCCTTTCTTCTCTCTCTCTTCCTTCCTTCTCCTCCCTCCCCCCTCTCTCTAATTTTTTATCTCAGGGCACCTTGCACTCAGGAGGAAGTGGAGCTGGAGGGGAGACAGGCAGGAGGGATGGAGTGCCTGCTACCCCCATCTTCTCCTTCCTCCTCCAAAACCTGGGCTCAGCAATTTCTGCTCCTGAATGACTTGATTTCCCTGCTTGGTGCAGTGCCCATTAACCTCTGGCAGGAGACATGGTGAGCTGGGTAGCTGCAGACCCTGGGGAAGGCCTCAGTGAGGGGGCCTTGCTCTCCTGAAAGCACTGGACCCTTGTTACCCTTAACTGTCCCCTGCCACAGCCAGGGAAGTCCTCTCCATTCACTCATCAGCAGTGTAAGGCAAGTCACCAAGGGTGGCTCAGCCTGAGGAAACTGCTTCCCTCCTGGTCTTTGTCCCTTCCTGGCTAGGGCGCATCACTTCACTGGCCTGCCGTGCTGTATCTTATCTGCTTCCTGTTAACTTAAGAGTTGGCTGTCCCAACTTGCCCAGGGAGGCTCTCTTCCTCTGGGTACCAGTGGCCAGGAATTTTTTTTTTTTTTTTCAGTTTCCACAATCCAACACCAAATGCATCCTCCCCCACTCCCCCAAACCTTCATCTGGTCTCATATTCTCTGTGCTATCAGCCTCGGAGCCTGTGACAACACAGCCTGCCTTTTACAGGCTCCTCCCTCACCTCAGCCCCCCCCCCCCCCAGCGGTCCACACTGAGTGTGCCTGACTGCACCTCTTCAGGTCTGCCCCCCAATCTTTGTGTCCTCCTATGGCCCCTGCCCAGTACCAGGCTGCTGTCGCCAGTATTCAGGCTCTGCCTCTTGGCCTCTGCAGCTTCCACTCTCTGCTCTTAGCAGTGACTATCCAGTTGGAAGGACAGTTCTGTTGGTGGCTCTGTGAAGTCTCTGTCCATCTAACTAGCTTCCCTTGGAACTGTCTGCTTTCAGGACTGTTTCCTGCTTACCCACAGTGCACTGCGCAGCCTCTGTGTGACAAACTAAGGTTTGGATTATTTTCATTTCTCTTAAATCTGTGGTTGGTTGTCATCATCAGTTCTAGAGAGTCGCTCACTGGCTGCCACCTGACTCTTATGTGGGGGATCTCACACATAGGCCACCCCCACAGCCCACAGGATCATCTCCTAAATGTTGTTTCTGTCTGCTCTGCCCTTCTCTGAGGTCCAGTTAAACTCCATCTTTTCTAGTCTGTCTTTCAAATGCAATCTCTCCATTTTATGCTTCTCTGAAATGCATTTTAGGTATGTTGTTTTAAGTTTCATTTTTAAAGACTTTATGAGTGTTTTGTTTGAATGTCTGTATGTCTACCATGTGTGTGCCTGGTGTCCTCAGAGAGCAGGAGAGGGTGTCAGATCCTTAGATGTGGAACTATAGATGGTTGTGAGTTGCCATGTAGGTGTCGGGAGCCAAACCTGAGTCTTCTGCAAGAGCAACAAGTGCTCTTAACAGCCGAGCCATCTCTTCAGCCCATAAACATTTTAAAACATTTCCACATGCCTGCTGTACATGTGAGGGTCGGAGGACAACTTGTGGGCGTCAGTTCTCTGCTTTCACCACGCGGGTCTCATGGATTGAGCTCAGGCGCCCAAGCCTGCTGGCAGGCACCGTTACTGTATGAGCCATATCCCTGGACCTGGATATTTCCTTTTGACCTATCTTCTTTTAACCTAATTCTTTCTTTGGCTGAATTGAATCCATTCTCCAACCATCCCTAGACTATCTTTTCATTCCTTGTTCTAATTCCTTATTACTCAGAGATTGAGGGCGGGAGGTTGTAAGTCCCACGGAGGATCAGCCCACAGATACTGCAGGACACTGATGTGGCTGAGCAGGTGGTCCCCAAAGCTTTGCTTCTCCAATTCCAAAGGCGGCAGGGAGCCCTGGGGAGTCTTCACTCCTGAGAGGAGGAGTTGGCTGTGTTGTGTGTTGTGGGGTCCTTGAAGGCAGGTGGAGCATAGGCCGGTGAACACATCTACAAAGAGCTAATGCTGAAAGCACACTGCATCAACACCAATGGGTCAGAAAGGAAGCCTCTGGCTATTGATATTTTTACATATTGTACTGATTTATTTGCGTACTGGCTTGCTGTGCTGCTGAGGAGCAAATGCAGCTACTTGGACAAGCTAGCCTAGTGTTCTGCCATTGAGCTGCATTCTTGGCCTCTGAACCTCTTCATTTTAAATTTCAATCACTGTCGTAATCATTTCTAGCACTTCTCTTCTTATTTCTTTGTTTCTTTTTAAATTTTATTTCTTTATTTTACTTTTATGGTCTGACTGTTTTGCCTTGCATGTCTGCCTGTCTGTTCACTACATGTGTGCCTGGTCCCTGTGGAGGTCAGAAGAGAGTGCCAGGTCCCTGGAACTGGAGTTACAGAAGGCCATGAGTCACTGCATGGGCGCTGGGAACTGACTCTCAGTCCTCTTCACCCCTGCGCTTCTCTCCAGCCCACCTCCACTTTGTTCCTTGATGAAGTTGTTATATTGCCTTTTATAGCATTTAAAATTTTAATATGTACACATTTTGAGGCAGGAACTTGTTATGTAGCCCAGGCTGGCTTTGAACTACAGTCTTTCTGCCTCAGCCTCTCGAGCCACCATGCCTAGCTACTTTTTTGTTGCTTTGTGTTCACTTGTGATAGTGCAAACTTGCCTTTTATCATAGTTATTTCTTTTAAAAAAATATTAGCGAGACGTAGTAGCTCACACGTGCAATCCCAGCACTGGGAAGGCTGTGGTAGGAAGACTGCCATGAGTTCAAGGCCAGCCTAGGAGGCCGTGGTAGGAAACTTGCTGTGAGTTCAAGGCTAGCCTAGACAGGAGTGATATTCTGTCTCAAAAACAAAACAAAAAGTAGGGGAGGCTTCAGTGGTGCAGGTACTTGCCAGGGAGCCTGATGGCATGAGTTCAGTCCCTGGGACCCACGTGATGAAAGAAGGGAACCAAACCTCCACAACTGAGTGGACCTCTGACCTCTGTACACATGCCATCATACACACACACACATACACACACACACACACACACACACACACACACAAATTCAATGTTTAAGAAAAAGGGTCATTAGGTGGATTAGTTACTTTTCTGATGCAGTGATAAAACACCATGACCAAAGCAACTTCTAGATGGAAGAGATTATTTTGGCTCACAGTTCCAGAGTTCCAGTTGGGCAGCTGTGGTGGTGAAGAAGGCTGTAGGAGCAGAAGTCGAGAGGCCACATCTTGAACCATGCAGGAACAGAGAAGGCACTGGAAGTGGCAAGACTCTAATTCCTCAGTGCTCACCCTTGGTCTCCAGGAAGGCTGCACCACCAGCTAGGAACCCAGAATTCAAATCCAAATCCCTAGGCCTGTGCAAGACAGTTTTGCTGTTGGTAGTGTTGGTGGTTTATTTTTTTTGAGACAGGGTCTCTCTGTGTAGACCAGGCTGGACTTGAACTCACAGAGATCCACATCTGTCTCCTGAGTGCTAGGATTAAAGGAGTGCACCACCATGCTCTACTCAGTTTTCTTACTCTTGTAAACCCCCTGTTTTTGTTTGTTTTCAAATCTCTCTTTCTCTAGATTGTCCAAGTTTTTTCTTTCCTTATGTGTGCATAATCTTATGGATGAAAGCGTGTGTGGAGGTCAAAAGTTAACTTTAGGTGACCTTCCTCAGGCATTCACTTTGTTCTCTGAGACAAGGTTTCTTCCCGGAACCTGGGACTTGTGGATTATGCTGGCTGGGCCAGTGAGGCCCGGAGAGCCATTTGCTTCTCTCAGCTTCCCAGGGCTAGGGTTATACATGAGTGGCACCCAGCCTGGCTCTTCCTAAAAAGCAACAAAAACATAATAGGAGCCATGGGTCCTCATGCTTGCACAGGGAGCTCTTTAACTGACTGAGCCGTCCTCCTCCTCTTCTCACCCCTGTCCCCTCCATGAGATAAGGTCTCCCAATATAGCTCAGGCTGGCACTGAATTTGCAGTCCTCCTGCCTCAGACTCATGAGTGCTGAGATTAGTGGCATGTAACATCATGCTTGGTCAATATTTCAACTTTTTTTTTTTTTTTTCTAAGACAGGGTATCTGTGTAGCCCTGGCTATCCTGAACTTGCTCTGTAGACCAGGCTGGCCTTGAACTCACAGAGATCTACCTGCCTCTTCCTCCTGAGAGCTGGGATTAAAGGTGTGCACCACCACCACAGGGCTCAATGTTTCAACTTTTAAAGTTCTCTTCAGCTCAAAGTTTGCTTAGAACAACCCAACATTGCCACAAGAACCCTGTAGTGACCTGAACAGGAAACCTGGCTGCTGCTCCGCATCTGCATGAGTCTAGGTGATCCATCTTTGCCGTGTCTTTCAAGGTCCTGACTGGTCTGGCCTGGATGCTTCTCTACAAGCCTGGCTCTGCTCCTTCATACCCAGCCATCTTACCCCCGAGGTGCTGCTCGTTTCTGGATGCAAGCAGGTGCTGACGCAGCAGCCTGGCTAAGGTCTAGGCTTGGCAACCACCTCCTCCAGGAAGCCTCCCTGGAAGTATTCTTCATTACAAATGTCGGGGAAGGCACAGAAGAGCGTACAGCCCAGAGCAGCACGGGTGTCTTCTGGAGGAAGCTGAGGCTCACGAAGAAGAGAGGAAGCCTGGAGAGAGTAGAGGTAGGGAAGCTGGTGAGGCTGGGGCCCAGGCAGAGGCTGCAGACACAGACTAGGGAAGACTTTGGAGGGAGTCTGAGGACAGAGCCTACCAGTGGCTTGTCTCTGGGATGGAGACAGGAGGAGCTGAGTCATTGCTGGGATCAGTGTGTGTGTGTGTGTGTGTGTGTGTGTGTGTGTGTGTGGTGTGAAAGGACATCCTTGTAAATGGAAGGTCAGGAGGAGAGAGCAGCCTGATGGGGTGTGGAGAGCTGGGTACCAAGAGCCCCAGCTTGAGCCAAGGTGTCTCCGGGTCAGCTTCCCTGTAGGTGGCTGGGATTTAGCGTTCAGGACCAACTCGCAACGCCCAGCCTGCAGCTTCAGCGCATTTGGGCGGGCTCTTCTCTGGGGTCCTTCCCTCTTGGAGGGGGTTCGGGGACACTGGAAACAGCCTCACCTGTTTGCTGTCCACCGTGAGGATCCTCTGTTACCTGCCCGCTCGTGTGCAGCCGTTTCTCACGCTGGCCACTCTGTGAGGCAGTCGGTCTATGGTGAGGAGCCAGGAACTGCCTCAGTTCCTCTGCCTGGCGTGGGACTCCAGTCAGCTTCCTCGAAGGAGGGATGAGGACGTAGGCGATGAGGCTAATGCTGGTCCCACTCACCCACCCACAGAGCCTGACTTGTCCTTAACGGTGGACAAGGTGGAAAAGACTGAGGCTCGCCATGTGCCCTTACATGTTCTAGGAGTGTTTGCTCCCTTTCTGTGCACCCGCCACAGGGATGGAAGCCTTCAAGTAGGAATCTGAAATGCCTAGAGCAGTGCCTGGATATTAACCTTGTAGAACTTTCTGTTCCTTTGTGTTTCTAAGCAAGGGCCATTAGTCTTTCCATGAAAAAGGGCCAATGGCAACTGAATCTTCAACCAGATCTGCCATCTAGAACCACTCAGGGTCACTCCACACAGCCAGTGCCCAGTCGGGTCTGACATGGCCTTATTGGGGCTTTACTGTCTCAGTAAGATTTCAATGAGACTTTGGGCCTAGCTTGCACCAGCGTCCCTTTGCGAAGAGCAGGACTTGGCTGAGACCCCCACCGGGTGCTGGAAGGACCTGAAGGCCCACAGAAGTCCATTACTGAAATTCAGGGCTGGAAGGGAAAAGGTGTTTTCCTGTGGAGTTGGCAGGGATGGTGGGGACACTCTTGCCCACTGTGGTTAAGTGCCTTAAAATGTAGCAAATGACTCCTGTGTGTCCATAAGCCTAGCTCAGTTGCAGAGCACACACTGGGCCAGAGAGGAACAGTGACCAAAGTCACACAGCCACTTCTGCTCTGTAATTCAAGAGGGGGAGGGCTAGTCTGTTTGCCCACAGGTGTTGGGGTTAGACATAGCCTGAAGCTCCAGAAACCTTCATGTCTATGTAAGATGCAGACAAGCTTGGAGTACAGACAGCTGTCCTGGGGTTCAGCCTTCACACAGGACCACCCACGTTTCCCTTCTTCCTTGGCTCTCACGTTTAAACCACAGACTCCCGACTCTGTATCTCTTGGTGCTCAAGGCTGCCATTTTGTCTATATCTTTACCAGCTCCACCTGGTGGACTCCAAACAGCAGGCGGCTGGGACCCCACTGTGAGCCTCCGGTAGTCTGGCCTGGCTCCCTTCAGTCTCTCTTGCCCCTGTCTATGGCCCTCAGGCACACAGGCCTCCTGTCCAGGTGTGCTCTTAATGGGCAGCTCTTTCTCAGCTCAGACCAGACTCAGCCTCTGAACCGTTTCTACTCACCAGCCCCCTTCACCAAGGAAATGAATACAATCTCAGATGTATAAGTATATAAAATTGGTATTTAAATCAAGCATTAACTGATACATTTATAAGAAAATTAATTTAAAAACAATGCTTTGGCTGGGTGGTGATGGCCCCTGCCTTTAACCACAGCACTCAGGAGGCAGAGGCAGCTGGCTCTATGTGAGTTTGAGGCCAGTCTGAACTACAGAGCAAGTTCCAGGACAGCCAGGGCTACACAGAGAAACCCTGTCTCAAAAAACCCCAAACAAACAAACAACAGCAACAAAAGAAATGTTAACCCATGCTTTGGCATACTATTTATTATGTTTATTATTACAAGTTTACCCTTTATTAAGGGTGAGAACAAATTTGCAATCCCATGGGAGGATGGCGCCTGCTCGTCACACATAAAGAGTTAAATGTTCACTGACTGATATTGCAGGAGAGAAAGCACCTTCAATGTTTTTCCATTTAATCAAGATTTTTTTTGAAGACTTATTTTTTATTATTTTTAAACTGCGTGTGTTGGAAGGGGTGTATCTGCACATGTGGGTGCAGATTCTTTCGGAGGCCAGAAGAGGGCATCAGATTCTCTTGGGATTGGAGTTAGAGGTGGGTGTGAGCTGTCCTTTTGTATTAATTGACCTTTATACCCCTCCCCCTTTCAGACAGGGTTTCTCTATGTAACCCTGGCTGTCCTGGAACTCACTGTGTAGACAAGGCTAGCCTTGAACTCACAGAGATAGACCTGTTTCTGCCTCCTGCGTGCACCACGACACCCAAAGTGGTTCATGTTCTGCTGCAGTGATAAAACAGCATGGCCAAGGCAACTAATGGAAGGAAGGGTTGGTTTGTTTAGGCTTATGGTTCCAAGGGAGGAAAGCCCATCATGACAGAGAAGTGGCAGGAGCCAGCAGCAGGAACAGCTGAGAGCTTACATCCGGAACAAGAAAGAATCAGAGAAAGAGAACTAAGAATGCTCTGAGTGTTAGAAGCCTCAAAGCTGGGCCGTGGTGGCATACCTCCCCTAACAAGACCACAAGCTCTAGGCATCCCAAAGAGCACCACCCACCAGGAGCCAAATATTGAAACATCTGAACTCATGGGGACGTTCTCATTCAAACCACCATCACAACATGCATGCTGGGAACTGAACGTGGGCCCCTGCAAGAGCAGTTCGTGCTCTTAGGTGCCAAGCCATCTCTCTGCTCCCCATTGGTCAACAGTTTCATTTGATACTTATCAGAGCTAAGAACACTGCAAAGCAGCATGTAAACACAGAGCACAAAATGGCAGCCGTGTGCTTAGAGCAGTTTCAGGAACTGCTGGAGATTCTGTCCTTCTCTAAAGTCAATTTTCATTTGACCATTTTTTTTAAAATGAAAGTCGTCAGCAACTCAGTGTTTTGTTTTGTTTTGTTTTAACGAGGCATTGTAACACAATACAATACCAAGGTATACTGATGCCTGCTGAGAAACGATGGTAGGAAGAAAACACTATACGTTTTGCTTTTCTGTAATTAAACCATGTTTCTGTAAGATCAGTCAAGAAACTGTAAGAAAACTGAAACCGCAATTGATAACTTCAGAATCGGCCTGAATCTGAGGTGTTTCCAGCAGTGTTCGCTGGCTCATTGTGACGAGACCAGGTAGGTACAAGACACTGGGTGCCTGCTGCGTGCCCGGCACCGGGCGCACTGAGATGCAGTGCGGTGCGGTTGTCCCTGTGATGCCGACAGCTCGCCCGGAATGCATGACCTGTTGTTGGTCTGGGACTCATTTTTGGTCATTCAGCATTCAGGAACTTTTACTGTGGCCAAGTTTTTTTTTTTTTTTTTTTTTTTTTTTGTGACCCCACATCTAATTACAGAAACCCCCGTGGGGCGTGGCAGCAGTCTCCCAGGCTGTAGCTTAGATGTCGCCTCCTTCAACAGGACCGTCCTGTTTGAGGCTGAGCCTCTGCCCAGTGTTTTCATCCCATCCGGGCACTTGAAAACCCCCCTTCCCCTCTTCCTGTCACCGCGTTTTCTGCCTCTGTGCAGGAGCATCTTCCAGGGAGCAGGGGCTGATGTCTGCATTGGGGTGCTCCTCAGCCGCTTGGGGACACATTTGAATAGTTCACTCATGAAGCCATGTGGGCTGTCTCTCCACAGTGTGGTGTCTGTGGTCACAAAGCAGAGGCATGAGAAGGGCAGCTTTCCCCACAGTCCCTGGAGGACACAGGAACAGATTTCTGTTGTGTGGGGCATCATTTGGCAGCACACTGCCTGGCGCTTTAGCAAGCACTTGGAAGCCCAGAAATAGGGTGCCCTGCTCCCCTCAGCCCCTGTCTGAGGTTCCTCCGGGCAGCTGCTTAGGGGAAGGGGAAGGGACAGTCGCCTTACTGGTGGAGGACTGTGAAGGGCAGGCGGAGGCAGCAAGCAGCAGGGTAGCCTCTCAGCACTCTGTAACTCAGGGGTTGGGGAAGGCCCTGGCTCCCCAGTTTCACAGAATTACAGCAGTTTTCTCTGCCACCCACTGCCTACAGGAGCTCACAGTAGCGAGGCCACAGAAAGGGTGAGGAAACAGGACTTCACAGAGGCACCTAGAAGCCTTCAGGGCCTCACATTGGTCACAGCTTCGTTGGTAGCTCCAGGGCCACCCAGGCCTCCCTCAGTTGCAAAGGGCTGTTCAGAGCAGGTGTTCTGGGATGCCATGGACCCCGAGGGTCTAATAAGGTACTCCACTCGCTCCCGGTCCTGCCATCCTGGTGCCCTGAGTAGGATGCCGGGGGCCCCAGCTTCCTTACGCTGTCCTCTGATTTCCACACACCCTTCAGGGCATGCGTGTTCCTTCCCCCAGTTAAGAAAAAATGAAATGTAGTTTAAAAAGTGAGGGGCTGGTGAGACGGCTCAGCAGCTAAGAAGAGGCCTCAGCTCGTGTAGAAGACCTGAATTCAGTTCCCAGCTCCCATGTTGAGTGGCTCGCAGCCAACTGTAACTCAGCCCCGGGGGGGCAAAGCCTGTGATTAACTGCAGTCGCTTGCACACACGCTCACACACACATACACACACACAGCTTTTCCTCCGTCAATAAATTTATTTATTCACCTTACATCCTGATCACAGCTCCCTCCTCCAGCTCTCCTCCCCTCCCCCAGACACATAATTTTTTTTAAAAGTAATTGTAAAAATTCAGAAAAGGGTTAGGGCTTTAGTCGGTGTTAGGGTGTTTGCCTGGGGTTCTCAGAGCTCCCCGTTCAAGCCTTAGGATGCTGTCCTGGCAGGGTTTTTGTCAACCTGACCACAAATTAGGATCCCCTAGGAAAAGGGACCTCACCTGAGAAGATGTGTCTCCCCCCCCCCCCCAAGTGGTCTGTCCGTCAGGCAGCCTGTGGGGCATTTTCTTGATCAATAATTGATGCGGTGGGCCCAGCTCTCTGGGGGTCGTGCCCCCTGGCAGGTGGGCCAGGCTGAGGAAGCCACGAGGAGCAAGCCGGTAAGCAGCACTGTGCCAGCTCCCGCCTCCAGGTTTCTGCCCTGACTTCCCTCATAAGGACTCTGACCGGGACATTTAAATGAAGTAAACCCTTTCCTCCCCAAGTGGCTTTTGGTCCTGGGGTTTGACACAGCAACAGAAACCAAACTTAGACGCTCAGGGTGCATGTGAGTGTGTGTGTGTGTGTGTGTGTGTGTGTGTGTATGTGTGTTGAACCTAGTTCATTAACACCAACAAGAAGAAAACATTGAGGAATTAATTTAACAAAGAAGTGTAAGATAGACATATGATAAATTTGTCAGCTCTCTGTAAAATAGGCTTGACAATGGATTTGTTTTTCTTCTTTTGGTTTCTAGAGACAACGTTTTTCTGTGTAGCCTTGGCTGTCCTGGACCCACTTTGTAGACCAGGCTGGCCTTGGACTCACAGAGATCTGCCTGCCTCTGCCTCCCTGAGTGCTGGAATTACTGCTCCTGGCTATGGATTTCTTTTTCTTTCTTTCTTTTTTTTTTTTTTTTTTCTTTTTTCTTTTTTTAACTTACAGGCTAGAGTGGCCTGCATCACCTGAATCCTCATTGGAAGAAGGCCCTGGCCTTGGCAGAGGTGGCTCCTGTCCCAGCAAGCCAAGGAAAGTATGCAGCAAACTTGAGACAGACATTGCTCTGTCATCCTTACCAGGTCCCAGGGGTGAGCCCTGCTCTGTTTCACAGAAGAGGAAACTGAGGCCTGGGAGGTGAAGGGTCCTGCAGAAGGCCGCCCTGGGGTCCTCGGCAGGGGTGACAGACTCCGCCCTGGCTCTGCTCTCAGCCCCCCACCTCCTGCTTCCTTTTTGCCCATGTTCCTACTGAGCATGGGGCGGGGCCCCTCTAAGTTTTCTATGGCTTCGGGGGGAGTCTGGGACAGCTAGTACCCGGCGGTCCCTAGCTCAGCCACCTGACCGTCACAGTCTGCCTCAAGCGGGAAAGTTGCCGTTTTTCTCAATGAACTCTGTAACACACCTTACTTTTGTAGATAGACTACGTGAAGATGCTCAATCAAGACGGCAGACGTGGGAGGGGAGACGGTTTCTGGGCTTCACAAAGCTGTGGCAACCTTTCCACCAGTGGGATTTCTCTGCTTCTGTAGGATTGTTTCTCAAGTCTGACAAAATATTCCATAATAAAAAATATTTCAAAGTATCATTCCCTCTCTCTCTCTGTATGCATGCACGTGTGTGTGTGTGTGTGTGTGTGTGTGTGTGTGTGTGTGTGTGTGTAGTTACCCATATGTATGGAGACCGGAGGAGACCATCATTCCTCACGCACTGTATGTCTTCTTTATTTTTGTGAGACAAGGACTCTCACCACACAGGCTGGCCAGCCTTTCCAGGCTCCCGCCTCTCTCTGCCTCTCGGTGCGGACATTACAAGTGCGTGCAGCAATGCTTGGTTGTTTTGCACAGATCAGAGGATCCTACCCAAATCTTCACGCTTTTGTGGCAAGCCCTTTACCTACCAACTTGTGTCTCCAGCCCTCCCCGTTGACAGATGCATGAAACTCTAGATTTTACATGATTTCTTCCCTCCAATGCTTTGGATCATCCAAAAAAAAAAAAAAAAATGCTTCCAGGCCTCTCCTTGTCAGGGTGACATGAAGTGATCTTTTAGTGGTAGGACAAAAGATCTTTAGTGGTAGAACACACACCAAAGTGTATTCTTAGGAACAAAATAAAAGAAGGCTATCACTAGCAAGGGGCGTGGCTGCAAGCTATGACCCCACAGTCTTAAGATAAGTGGCCATAACCTTCCTTCCCCTCCAAGTTCCAGTGTGACACTTCTTCGAATCTCCTTCATACACAGAACCTGACTGGTCCACTCCTCTTGCTTCCCAGGGTTAAGTGTCTGTTAGATCTGGATTAAATCTCTGCCCAGGTACATTGACAAAATGATGGGGTTACTTTGAAAATATGAAATGGATCACAATATTAAACATAAGAGGCCGAGACTATTAAACTCTTTTTTTGGGGGAGGGGCTGTTGAGACAGAGTTTCTCTGTGTAGCCCTGGCTGTCCTGGACTCACTTTGTAGACAGGCTGGCCTCAAACTCACAGAGATCCGCCTGCCTCGGTCTCCCCGAGCGCTGGGGTCACAGGCGTGCGTCACCGCGCCCGGCTGACTATTAAACTCTTGGGAAGAGACGCTGGTTCGATGGATAGGCTGGTTAAGCCTGAGCACCTGAGCTTGTTTCTGGGCCCCAGATGGTGGAAGGAGAGAGCTCTTCCTCAAGTTATCCTCCAACTGCCACGTGTGTCTCTGTGTGAGTGTGTCCCTCTAAATAAAAGTTAATCAAAAATTTCAGGATGTTTGAAAGATGGATGAGACAAAGTAAAAAGGAGTAAAGAATTCGATTGGAAATTTCTCCAGAGAAATCTCTACAAGTTGCCCCTTTGTCGCTAGGGAAAGGCAAATGGAACCCACTATGGGGTAGCGCCCCACCCTGCTGGGGTAACCAGCACGGAGGAGATTAACAGGTGTGGGCGAGACTCTGGAGACACAGGCCTGCTGTCTCGAGGTGGGGCTGTAAATGACCATGTGGCTTTGAGCAGCTGGGCAGTTCCCCCGAATGGTCCACAGGAAGTGAGCTCCCACAGCCTGGCCATGCCGCTCCCACGGCCCAATCTGTCCATCCCTTTCCCTTCTATGTGAGCAAATACTGACAAGCACCAACTTAAGGCAGGAAGAGCTTATTTCGGCTCACGGTTTGGCCTGTCATGGCGGGGAGGCCTTTGGCAGAAACACAGGGCGGCATTGTGCACTCGGCCGGAGCCAGACAGCGAGTTCTGCCAGGGTCCAAGCCTTACTGCTCTCTCAGGAATACAGCACAACTCGAGGCCTGAGGGATCTGACGCCCTCTTCTGGCACTCATGAGCACCTGCACACATGTGTGAATACACACACACACACACACACACACACACACACACACACACACGAATAAAATAAATCTTACAGAAACAAAACAAGGTGGATGGCGCCTGAGAAACAACACGTGAGGTTGGCCTCCCGTCTCCACACACGTACCTGCTTGCATGTCTACGCACTGATGTTTACACACACAAAAGAGTGAACTTTATGGTGTGTGAACTATGGCAGCAAGGTGGCTGTTATAAAAGCAAGGGCTGACTCCAGCCCCAGGAAGCCTAGGGAGAGGGACAGGGGTGACATCATGCAGTAGTGACACAAGTCTGGGATTGGCTTTTCCCCAACACAGCCCACTGGCTTGTCCAATAAACCTGAGGTGTGACCACAGTATGAAAAGTCACAGGATAAAGCAGGAACATGGGACATAAAGGCTTTAGACCCTAGTTTGAGTGAGTTCCTTAGAATGTCATGTAGGAGACTCCCGAGAAATTCATTGTGTCTGAGCATTAGATGATACAGCGGGGTGGGTTTCTGAGTGGTGTTCCCCATGCTTCCTGTGGCCGTTTGGCTGCTCATAGCAGGTGGCAACTCTCTCTCACACACACATACACGAGAGAGAGAGAGAGAGAGAGAGAGAGAGAGAGAGAACACAAGTGCACACACGCTGGGGTGAGCCTACTCTTGAGCCATCCTGCGATGGAGTCTTTTTCTTCCCTTCGAGACCACAGTGGACACTGGGCTGTCCCTTCAATGGCCTCCCACGGTCCACATTCGCTTCTCCTCCTCTTCCCCAGGTCACCTTCTGCCCTGACTCCGGATATCCAGGAGCCAGACTCGGCAGCCTGGGAAGGCAGACAATGGAGCTCGTAAGGGCAGGCTGGGGTCAGGCCTTGGAAGTGGGCTCAGCCGAGGTCACAGAAGGCTGCTTGTGGCTAGTCCTGGCTCCTGAGGACCCCGCCCTGGGCTCGGCCTGGGCACAGCGTTTTTGTGAAGCTAAGAGGAAAGCTTCATCAGGAGGGCAGTTCTATTTGTAGGCTAAGGGAGGCAGGGAAGAAAATGAATCTCAGCTTTTAGCGTCCAGCCTTAGCCTGTGCCTGTACCCAGCTCTTCCTGGTCTGTTTTTGTTTTTTAGACAGGGTTTCTCTGTGCAGCCCTGGCTGGCCTGGACCTTGCTCTATAGACCATGTTGGCCTTGAACTCACAAAGACCCACCTCTGCTTTCCAAGTGTTTAAGATTAAAACTGTGTGCCAATCACCCAGCTCCTAAGTCCCCATGCTGGCGGTGAGCCTTGGGAACCATGGAGCCACTCAGCTGTGCCCACACATCTGTACAGTGGGGACATTGGGTCCGAGGACCAGAAGAGAGATCTCTCAGACAGGAATACACATATTCCTTCCCGGTAGAAAGACACACACACACACACACACACACACACACACACACACACACACACACTGCAGGGCCTGGAAGGCTGTTTGTGGCACATGTAGGTCTCACCACTGTCTGGGAAAAGATACCTGGCAGAGCCCAGCAAGCCCCCCTGCTTCTGGGCACCAGTCGCCCGGCTCCAGCCCGTGATCCACATCCCTGGCCCCTGGAAGGGCTCCCCAGCCGGCTCCGGACCCCAGACTTCACACCAGGGCTCTGCATCAGTGCGAGTTCTGGCGCTGGCGGTGGGAGGGACCTCACGCTCTCCAGGACTTCTGCATGCAGCTCCCTTCGCCTGAATCGGAGAGATGGACTGCTAAGTCTGCCCCTGCCTGCAGCCTACAGGGAGGCACGGACCTGCTTCAGCTGGAAGTGTTCCGATGGCAGGGCCTCTAGGAGAGGGCGTCTATCTACCTGGTTCTCCTGGAAGCTAAGGGACCAGGTCTCCCCCTTCCTGTCCCCTGGATGTCCTTGAAGCTATTTTTTTTTTAAATATTTTATTTATTTATTATGTATACAATGTTTTATCTGTGTATACACCTGCAGGCCAGAAGAAGACACCAGAACTTATTATAGATGGTTGTGAGCCACCATGTGGTTGCTGGGAATTGAACTCAGGACCTCTGGAAGAGCAGGCAGTGCTCTTAACCTCTGAGCCATGTCTCCAGCCCCTGAAGCTATTTTTATGTGTTGCTGGAAACCAGAAATACAGCCAGAGCTGAGGTGCTGGGAGGTTTCCTCGGCGCTCTGGGTTTTGCCTCAGGGAGCAAGGGCCTTTACAGGAAGATTGGTGGAGGTGGGCCAGGAATCCACAGGGCAAGTGGGGGAGCGTGGGTCCCTCGTCAGTGGAGGCCATCATTAGCTGGCCCCTGATTGGCACTCGGGTGAGAAACAGTGATTTAGGGAGGCCGAGGTGGGTGCCTGTGACATTCAGTCAGTCAATCACCTTTGGCCTTTTTATTTTTATATTTTTTAGACAGTATCTCACTATGTATCCCTGGGAACTCTCTATGCAGAGCAGGCTGGCCTCAAATTTACAGAGATCAGCTTGTCTCCAGCTTCCAGAGAGCTTGGATTAAAGGCATGCATCACCACACCAGGCCTGGCCTCCTTTTAAAATTTACATTTATTTATCTGTTGTGTGTGTGTGTGTGGGGGGGTGTCTTGACAGTGCACACTTGTGAAGCTCAGATGACAACTGGCAGGAACAGGTTCTCTCCTTCCACCATGTGGGTCCTGGGAATCAAGCTCAGATAAGCTTGGTGGCACGCACCATTGCCCATGAGCCATCTTGCCAGCTCCAACCCCTAGCCCCCTTGGGGAGCAGGAAGCAAGAGCTGGAGTATTGCCCAGAAACAGGGGCTCCCCAGGCTTGGCCAGGTCTAGGTGCAGGACAGGGGTCACCCACAAAACAGACCCTATGTTCCAGGCACTCACACTCCCGCTCTGCCTCAGAATCCTTCCACGGCTCCCCACTACCCAGCAGAGACACGCATGCCATTTCCGCTAGACCACACGTCCGTCCGAGGAGTTTGGCCCTGCCTGCCAGCGCTCCCCTTCCTGCCTGCCTGTCCTCAGCCTGGCCAGCACCTTCTAAGGAGCAGATCCAGAGGGAGGACCAGAGAGCAGGGGGGTGTGAGCACTGATTGGGCCAGCTCTGGGAGCAGGAGGGTGTGTACCGGGTAGTCAACCCCAAGTTCTGCTTTGCTGGGATCTCGGAAGCAAAGGAAGCAAAGAGTAGAGGTCCTGGGACTGCCTGGAGAAAGAGTGAGCAGCGAAGTGTGTGCAGAAGCAGTGAGTGGCAGAGTGTGAGTGTGAGTGTGTGTGTGTGTGTGTGTGTGTGTGTGTGTGTGTGGTCCGGGACAGAAGCCCTGGGCTGAAGGTGACTGCCCAGGGTACAGAACTCAGGTCCCCTTAAGACCGTTTGCAGGGCACAAAGTCCTTGGTTGCCGCCTGGAAGTTTAAAGAGATCACGCAGCAACAGCTTGTGGGTTCAGTCATGGGCAGGGTGCCCCTGCTCCTCAGTCCTTCAGCTTGCATTTCCCATTTGCAGCCATCCTCCCAGGGCCCAGTTCCCCAGGTCCCCTGTCTTGATGGCTGTCCCCAAGGTGCCTTGTGTCCTGAGCTCCCACCTCCTCATCCTTGTCACTTGTTCATGCTCCATGTGGTATGTGTGTGTGTTTGGTGTGTTTGTGTGGTATTGTGTGGTGTGTGTGTGTGTGTGTGTGTCTTGCCTGCCTAGTGCTGGGATTATAGGTGTACGGCCCTGTGCCTGGCTTTCTTTTTATCACGGGTGCTGTGGATCAGACTCCGGTCCTCGTGCTGGTGCGGCCAGCACTTTCCCACCAGAAGCTTCCTCTCCAGCCTCCAATTTCTGCTGCCTTCCATCTTAGAAGAGTATAAAATGAGCGCATGGGGTAGTCTTACCAGCGTGTTTACTCTGAGGACAAAGCACAAACAGCCACAATAACCAGGGAAGCCAGGTTACGGGATGCTTTGTCTTGCTGGGTTCACAGTGAGATAACAACTCACTAATTAAAAAAAATAAAATAAAAAATCCAAGCTGGGTGTGTCCGTGCACACTCTGTGGTCCTAGCCCTTGCGATTAGCAGGGCGATCCAAGGGTCTGAAGGCAACTGAGTCTGCGCTGTAAGACCTGTCTCAGAGCAACACGCAAAAGCCGTGGGCGCCCATTGGCGTGCAGATACTCTGTGATGTCCCGGGGGACAGACATACTCAGTAGAACCCACATGTACAGTCCTGACCCTAACCCTAAAGAAACCTAAACCCACACCGACCCCAATCCTAACAACACCGAAGCAACCCTAGTTGTACCCCGCCCTCTGTGGTAGCATCTACGGAACTTTCTCAGTGGAGTTGACCAAGCAAAGGTAAGATTCAGTGTGTGTGTGTTCATGTGTGTGTGTTTTCATGTGTGTGAGGTACATGTGATGTGGAGGTTAGACACAACCCCGAGGCTCCTCAGGCTCCATACACCTTCTGGGAGAGAGTATTTCTTTGTGTGTACATGTGTTTGAGTGTGTGGGGGTCCACGGGGAATCCAGGACACACCCAGCCACTCCTCAGGTTTTGAGGCAGGATCTCTCATGGGCCTGGGCTTGCTGGCGAGCTCCAGGGCTCTCCCTGTCCTCAAGCCTGCAGGCAAGCACTTTGCCAACTGAGCCATCCCCCTGGCCCTGAGACTCATCCTGACTCCAGGGGCATTCCGTGTCTCCCTAAGGAACAGGTGGAAGACGGTAAGGCCAGGGGATGACAGGGAAAGCGGGAATGGGTGAGCATTTCAGTCTTGCTCTTGGAAAACTGAGCTGGGAGCCATTTTCTAGAATGCAGATGCCTGGCTATTGCCTGCTGATTCATGCCCTTGCTGAGCCTTCCTCATCATGCACAGTGCCTGAGCGTCTGACTCCAGGCTCCGAGATGCCTGTGCTGGGCTCACAGCACAGTAGTCTCCTGCCTGGAGTCTCCTGAGGCAGGAGTCCTCGGTGTCCCTTCCCACTCCCCGGTCCCCCCACCCCGCCTCTCCTTACTTGCTGAGTGTTATGGCTGCTATGCTTTCCTTCCAGGGTATTCATGGGTGTTTGAGGCACATGTTTGCATGTTTATTTCTTTAATGTCTGTCTTCTGGGCCAGATGGCGGACTCTTGCAGACAGCAGTTTCCTTAGCCACCTCTGCAGCCCCATTCTCAGCAGAGCACCCAGCACACAGAAAACTTTGCTGGGTGAACAAGTGGATGAACTTCCTGCTGTTTCATGGAAGTGAGATTGCAGCTAAGAGAAGCTCCTGCCTCAAGGATGTCTGGCCCTGTGCTGGACTTGGGCATCTGGCTTAGCAGATTCCCAGTCCCGCCTTTGCTTCTGGCCCTGTGCTCCTGCTGCCTCTGAACTTCTTTGGGCTTCCTCAGAAGACTCCATAGCACCTTGTTTCAGAGTCTCAGTTACATTTTTGTTTTGTTTTTTTTGAGACAGGGTTTCTCTGGGTAGCCTTGGCTGTCCTGGACTCGCTTTGTAGACCAGACTGGCCTCGAACTCACAGAGATCCACCTGCCTCAGCCTCCCCAAGTGCTGAGATCACAGGCGTGCACCACCACACCCAATTTCTCAATTACATTTTGGCCCAGAGGCAAATTGCTCCCATGGGTCTCTGGCTGATGGGCAGTGATACCCACATTTGTCCTGGGTCCCCAGTCTGGGTGCTGGGACTCCTACTCCCGGCACTGAGAGACTCAGCAGTACATCTGCGTCCAGGCCTCATGCCTGACCGTTGCAATGGGCACAGACTGCCTTGGCTGACATGGTCCAGGCTCCTCTTCCCACTTTGTTGACTGGCACACTGAGCCCAGCTTTGGATTCCTTGTGAAGTGGGGTCAGAAGCCAGAGTGCCAGGGCCTCCCCTGTCCTGAGACAGTGGGTGTCCTGTCCCAGAATGAGTACCTCCTTTCTGGGGGGAAAACAGAGAACTTTGGTCATAAGTTTGGTCACCTCTAGTGCCAAGCTGAAAAACAGGAGGGTCTGGTCACCCGCACATGGCTCAGGGTGGCTGGTGGCATGGAGCCTGGTTCTGTAGAGGTCTTGAATCTTAACCTTAGAGTTTACAGGCAAAGCAATTCGCAGTAACCAGGAAGGATGTCATCAAAAGCACGTGGTGCAGGCCTGGTGGGCGTCCTCCGCACTGCGGACTGCCACAGGCAGGTTCCTCATTTGAATGACGCGCAAACCACACCCAAATCCCTGCTCATTAGTGCTCCCTCGCCACGCCCCAGTCCAACCCATCGCGCCATAGGCCCCGCCCCCGCGGCATCGCAGGCCTCCCATTGGCCTCCGTTTCCATGGTTACACGGGACCTGCGGCGCTGCTGGCTTTCCGACACGTGTCCCACGGAGCCGTCCGGAATTTGACAGGGGACCATGTGCGCGGCAGCGCGGGAGTCAGACAAAGGCGGGGAGGCGGTGGGGGACGAAGGCCGCTGGAGAGACGAAGCCAGGCGGAGAGGCTGGGAGCCGCGCGCCTCCCGCCTGCTGGACACCTCGCTTCCCTCTTTATGTTTTGAAGAGGGAATTAGATAAACAAAAAAACAGTGCGAGAGTGAGGTGGGGAAGGATCGGAACCAGCCCCACCTACCGTCCCTCCTCTAGGCGAGAACCCGCAGGCGGGCATCTTTTATGACCACGAGCACAGCTTCCCACTTACACCTCTTGGCCCTGGGCATCCCATCCCACCTTGACTTCAACCCTTGAGGTTCAAATTCTGTTGCTTTTGCCTGGCTAGCTCTAGCAAGGAAAGCTTTGCTGGCATGGTGGGAAAGTGAGACCTAAGAGATTGTGGGGAACCTCTCACCAAGACCTCTGTGGCCCATCCCTCCTCCTCGGCTCTTACTGACATCATACAAGCTCTGGCCCCGGGATATGGGGCATGGGCTTGTACCCTCTCACACCCCCATTCTCCTCTAGCAGCCCTTCCTGGTTAGTGGCATGGTCCACCAGTCCCCAACTCAGAGACCCCTTTTTTCAGCTATCTCCCACCTTGTCACCCGTGATGTCAGTTCTTTATTGCTACTGTAACAAATCGCTCCGGGTTTAGTGTCATAAAACAACAAGTTCTATAGGTCAGAGGTCAAACCTGGCTGAATTCCAGGTGTGCAGCAACTCTGGGTTCCTTCTGCAGGTTCTGTGTGTGTGTGTGTGTGTGTGTGTGTGTAGAGAGAGAGAGAGCACAAGCGAGCACTGGGTTCCTCCTGCAGGCTCTGTATGTATGTGAGTGAGAGAGGGAGAGTGTTGTGTTCTTTCTGCAGTGTGTGTGTGTGTGTGTGTGTGTGTGTGTCCGTGTGAGTGCATGTGCACCGAATTCCTTCTGCAGGCTCTCTTTCTCTTCTGCGTGTATATGTGTTTGTGAGCAGTGGGCTCCTTCTGCAGTCTCTCTCTAGTGTACGTGTTTTGGAAGGGTCAACTTTCTTGTCTTTTTCAAGGCAGAGGGCCTACCACTGAGCACCTTCCAGTTTCAGGCCCCATAGCTGCCCCACACCAGCGCTGGCTCTTTTTGTTACCTGCTTCCACCTTTTAGAACCCCTCAGCCACTCAGATAGTCTAGGATAAACTCCCACCTCAAAGGCTGATGAGCAGCCTCTGTTCCTTCTGCCTGTGGAGTTCTCTGCCATGAAACAAGCTGTCTCCGTGTGCCAGGGTTTAGGTTGGGGACATTGTCCTGCTAACCAGTTCACCTCTGGAGCCCCTTCCATCACTCCCACAGCCTCTTCGTTCCATGCCTCTCCCCCAAGACACCTGTGCTGGTCCCAGCCCCCTTTGTGTCTCCTTTGACCAGAGACCCCAGAGCCAGCACTCAGTCTATACAGCCCTGCCCACCTGTAATGAGGCCACACACACACACACACACACACACACACACACACACACACGAACCTCAATCTGCCCCACCCACTCAGCTCCCTGAGACCCTCCTCTCTCCTACCCTGAACCCTTTGCCCCTTGAATTCAAAGTCACTTCCTGTTTTCTGTTTGCCACCCCTGTCCCGTGCCTGGTGGTTTCACTCTGGGTCCTTCTCTTCATGCCGCAGGAATCCAGGCAGCCTCTTCTGACCCTGGCCCAGACCCTTTCCTCGTCCCACCCTGCCACCTAAATGTGCTTATTATTTATTGACCTGGCACAGAGACCTTGCCTGTCGTCTCCTGTCCTTAACAGTCCTATGGACGGGGCAGGGTCTTGTGTGCTTGGCCACAGAGTCCACTGTGAGCTGCCCCAGAGCCATGGAACCTTGGGAGTTGTACTGAAGCTCAAAGACTTGGTCTAGGGATGCTGAGGAGACCGTGGGGCATGAAGGGTAAAGGGAGGTAGAAGAGCCTGTCCCTCGACAGGGCGCGCAGATGCCAGTGTGCCAGCAGTGCCAGCAGTAGCAGTCGCTGGCACGGGAAGCCACTGGCTCTTAGCTCTAAGCTTGCTTTATATGTTCTCGGCCTCAGGAATCCAACTCTCACTTGCTCCCCTGTTTATGGATGAGGACCTGAGCTCTTCAGGTTGGCCATACCTGCCTTTTGAATGGCCCGGAGGCCAGGGAAGTTTCTCACGTTTCCTGCTTGAAGGGAGGGGTCCTGGGGGCTGTTGTGGAGGTGAGGCAAGGTGGCTCTTCCCAGAGGAGGCCAAGGCTGGTCAGGACTTGGGTGGGGCCGGGAAAGCCACAGGGAAGCCACTTCCTGCATGCTCTTCCCCAGTACAGCTTCCTTCCTGACCATTCCCGTTTCCTTTTCCTCATTGTTCAGCCAGGCGATTGTCACCCTCACCCCTCCCTGGGCCTGCCCAGGCAGGATGCAGAGGCAGGAGGTTCGGTTCTCAAAAGTCAAGTGTGGATTAAACACCTTGGACTGCAAGCTCAATGTGGCTGAAACAGCAACTTTTGGTTACGTGTGGTGTACTAAAATAAAAGAGCTGAAGGACGGATGAAAAGGCTCAGTGGAGAAAGGCGTTTGCTGCCAAGCCTGAGCCGGGGATTCAGCCCCTGGAACACGCACGGTGGAAGGAAGGAAGCGACTCCTGCATGGTGTCCTCTGGCCTCCACACAGGGTCTGTGGCGTGCATGCGCACCCCTCCAAATATAGTAATGATTGTAAAACTGTAAAAGGAGAGAAAAGTGATTCATAGTGGCTGAATGTGAGGCTCCATCACCATGCAGCATTCTCTGTTCTCCACATCTCATCTCATCTCCTCCTATTCTAGGAACTGATGACAGGTATGAGGGCTGGCAGTCCACGAGGGAGTGAGCGCTCTGGCTCTAGGAGCTGCGGCAGGGAGGTGGTAGGAGTGCGGGTCCTTGAGGGGCCCTCCTTCCTCACTGCGTGCAGCCTCGAGAGTCACAGGTTGTCTCCTGCCCCCCACTTTCCCCTCCAGACAACCCTCCCCCAGAGGGTTAGGCCTCTGTCAGCTCATGGCTGCACTCTGGGTTGACCGTCATGACAAACAGACTCTTGTGTTTTTAAGATTTCGGTCTACTTTATGAGTGTGCCATGTGGAAGCCTGGTGCCCTCAGAGGCCAGGGGAGGGTGGTAGAGCCCCTGGAGCTGCAGTTTGAGGTGGTCGTGGGGTGTGAGCTGCCATGTGGGTGCTGAGAGCCAAACCAAGGTCTCTGCAAAAGCAGCCAGCGCTCTTAACCCCTGAGCCATCTCTCCAGCCCCTGCCTCCTGTTCTTACCTCTAATGCTCAGTGGACGGAGGGCTGGGCGTGAGGTCGGGGGACAGCATATGGCCTTCGCACTTTCCCCGTGTGCTAAGGGACGTCATCGCTCCTTGCTGCATCCGGGTCCTTCTTTGTAAGTTAGGACAGTGAGGCAACGTGAGGACTCTGTCTGTCCACCTCTGGCCGTGGCGCCGCACCGAAGTTTCAGGACACCTCCATCCTCTCACCTCAAACACCCACAGAAGAGGAAGAAGAGGCTGAGCAGCCAGTGGGGTTCTTGGCTCCCAGGGTCTGAACAGCTGGAGCTGTCTCAGACTCTGGCAGCCCCCGCCCCCACTCTGGATTCTACCCATTCCTGCTGGTGGCGGGAGTCGTGCCCCATTGTTATGGAGCAAACTGCTCCACGTATGACGTAGGCTTTCCAAAGCAGGCATCGTTTCCCTGTAACTCCTGCGGTCTCCAGAGGACGGGGCCCACAGGAGGCTTCCAGGACCCCAGAGTGCTAGGGGGTGGTTTGGCTGCCACTGGGTGCAAGGAAAAAGGGAAGGTAGAGACCCCAAGCTCTAGGTTTGGGAGGAAGGGCTCTTGGGAGGCCATGTGAGACACTCGAGTGCTTCACAAGTACAGACTGGGCTACGGTGTCGCCATTGTGACCCAGAAATAACGCCAGTGATGCCCAGTGGGTCTCCCCTCAGCGCTGGCGGTAGAAAGGTGGGCACTTGAGAAACGTTCTCAAACTCTGCCTACGCACGGCTACTGCAGGCCACAGGGCCACATTTCATGTGCTGGCGAGAAGACATAGTGGCCATTCGTTTCTTCAAGTTGCAGATGGGGCAGCGAGAGCGGAGAAGCCCAGGCGAACACATAAGGTTTGCCGGTGGTGGCCCAGGGTGAGACCGAGACCTACAGGACGGAGTGGGCACAGCCAGTTAGACCAAATGTGATGGTTGCCTGAGTCATCCTGACAGTCTAGAACCGTGAGCGGGACAGCCCCTGGCCTGGTCTGTGGGGGGATTGTCCGGATTGTGTTAACTGATGTGAAGAGATCCAGGACCGCTTCCTAGGTCAGGGGATCCCACACTGTAAATCAGAGACGAGTGGGGCGTTGGCCTGCATTCACCTCTCTGTGTGTCTTGATTATGGGTCCCACGTGATCAGCTGCTCCAAGCTCCTGCTGCCTAGTCTTCCCGGCCATGAAGAAATAAACCCCAAATTATGAGCCAAAATAAACCCTTGGTCCTTGGAGTTGCTTCTGTAACAGTCATGTTTGTTTGAGACAGGATCTTACTACGAAGCCCAGGATGGCCTTGAACTCACAGAGATCCCCCTGCCTCTGCCTCCCCTGAGTGGTGGGATCAAAGGCATGGGCCATCATGCTTGGCATGTCAGAGTGTTTTTGTCTCAGCAAGAAAACAAATGAAGGCACCAGGGGTTAAACAGAATTCCCCATATTAGTGGCTCTCCAGCACCCAGTTCAGAGGCAGTGAGCAGCTTCATTACTGTCATGGCTCTCGGTTTTTTCAAAACCTGTTGGCAAACATGGTCTTCCTGTTCCCCCAATTTCTTGGAAGCCCCTAATCTGCTTTTTCTCTGAATCTGATGGCCCTACGAAAAACACATAATGACATCTGCCCTTTATTGTGTCCAGCCTATTTCACTTTGCATAATGTCCTTAAGGTTCATTCATGATGGTTCATGGAACAAAATGTCCTTCTTTATAAGGCTGAATAGTATTCCCGGACATTACTTTCAGGGACACAGTTCGGGCAGAGCAGGGATGAGGATGTGTCTGGGTGACTCCGGTGTTAAGGTCAGAGGTTCTGGAGGGGCCTGACAGGGAAGGTTGTGGTGAGTTTGGGTGAAATGGGAGAATGTTTATGAATATAAGGAAGAGAGGGTTGGCCTTTGCCAAGGGCTGCCCTGGACCATGGAGGATGGGTTTCTGGGTCCCCAGCTGACAGGTCATGGTGACCTTGGCATGAGTGCTGTGGAGGGAAGGGACAGTCTGGACCTGGAGGAGTCAGAGAGGAAGCGGCAGGTAGACGGTGCCACTGTGCGACAAAATGGAGGCAGCAGAGAAAGCCTGGAAGACGGTGGCGCTGGGGGCAGCCCTGACACATTCTCATCCATGAGGATACTCTGGCTGGGGGAGAATCTGACAGGGGGCTGATGGGAGGTGGGCAGGAGTACCTCTGAGGAAGGCGTCGATGCAATTTGAGAGGCAGGAAGGGTCCCAGAGCTACAGGGCAGGAGGGGTGAGACCCCTCCTCATTATCTTGTGCCTGTGAGACAGGAAGCAGGAACCTCAGGAGAGTGAGTGGGGCCTGGTCTGCAGAGCTGGGAGGAGGAACAGAAGGGACACCAGGAGAGACAGAGGGACAGCGTAGACCAGGACAGCAGAGATGGCCCAGGCCACTGTGTGCTGTGCTGAGCTCTGAGCCAGGCACCAGGAGTGCGCATGGTCTCAGTTAATTCTCCAGAAGGCTCCTTGATCTCTGCTCTTTATTTCTATTTTATTATCTCTGGGTGTGTGCCCATGCCCATGCATATGCCAGTGTGGGTGCATACCAAGTGGAGGCCAGAAGACAACTTGGGAGGATTGGCTCCCCCTTCCACTGTGGGATAGAGGGAGCGAACTCAGGTCATCAGTGTTTTTACCTACTGAATCAGCTTGCATTCCTTTTTTTTGTTTGTTTTTTGCTTTTTGTTTTTTTGAGACAAGGTTTCTCTGTGTAGCTTTGGTTGTCCTAGAACTTGCTCTGAACTCGCAAAGCTCCCCCTGCCTCTGTTTCCCAAGTGCTGGGACTGAAGGCGCCAGTCTTTATTTTTAGCTTTCATTTCGTTTGCTTATTTACTTATTTTTGAGACAGAGTCTCATGTGGCCAAGGCTTGCTGCGCAGCTGAAGATGACTTGGAGTTCCTGATCCGCCTGCCTCCATCACCTGAGTGCCGGGATTCCACACTGGGTTTTATGCCGTGCTGGGGATGGAACGCAAATCTTCACTCTGGCCAAACGCTGCCAGCTGCACTGCATGCTCAGTCCTGGTTTTCATCTGGTTGATGAAACGACAGTGACAATCACCCCCGAGCCCATGTGCCCCTTCACCCAGACAGTGAAAACACTCCCTCGAAAGCAGCGGTTCTCAAACTTCGTAACGCCGAAGCCCTGTAATACAGTGCCTCACGTTATGGCGACTCCCCCATGACGGGAAGTGTGTCATTGCTACTCATCACTGAAATTTTGCTACTGTCATTAATCACAACATAAATACCTGATGTGTGCCTCTCCTCCATCGGGGTTGCGGCCCACAGGCTGAGAAACACTGCTCTAGAGGCTGCTGCTGATAGGTGAACCCTGCAGGAGACAGGTGAGAGCAGAAGGCGAGGCCCCACAAATAGCCTTATTGTCCTTATTGCTTTTGGGTGAGTGGTACCCAGGGCCTTGCATATGTTAGGCAAGTGCTCTGCCCTGAGGCCCTACAGAGAAGCCTTCTAAAAGAGACCCGGAGCTTTCTTGTTCATCCACCACCAGGGAGAAGGCACTGTCTGTGAGGCAGGAAAATGCACTCGCTGGGATTCGCTAGCTCCTGGATGGAGTCTGGACAGTCACGAGAAGTAAGCCTCAGCGCTTTTTCTCTCTTTTTCCTGGTGCTGGGAATTGAACTTAGGACCTCCCACATGCTAAGCAAGCACTTTACACACTGAGCTGTATTCCCAGGCCAGCTTTAGTTGATTACAAACCCGGTGATCTATGGCATCTGCTGAAGTCACCCGGGCGGGCGAAGATGGAAGGTGCTTCTACCCTTGTCCCTTACGTGACCTGCAGGTCTAACGCCAAAGCTAGGCCATTAAGAGGCCTGTCAGGGTTGCAGAGTTGGCCTAGCTGGTACAGTGCCCGCTGTGCAAGTATGAGGCCCAGAATTTAGTTTCTCAGCACCCACATCAAAAGCAGGATGCGATGGTGCAGGCCTGCCATTCTCCTGCTGGTGGGTGGGGACAGCTGGGCCCTAGGGGCTCGCTGGCCAGCTAGTCAGGCCAATCTGGGAGACCTGGGTGTCTCAAAAAGTTAGAGGAACGTCGGTAAATGAAGACATCCAACTCCAACATCTGGCCTCCATCACACACACACACTCTCTCTCTCTCTCTCTCTCTCTCTCTCTCTCTCTCTCTCTCTCTCTTTCTCACTCACAAGCCTGAAGGCTATTTTGTTAATTTTTAAAATCCTGTTTCTTTTTCTCCTTGTAAAGACTGGTGGTTCTTCCAGGACATTTGGAGAATTCAGTGAAATGTAACTACGAAAGTTCTCAGCGCTTATGGACCCACCGCCCAGAGAGAAATCACGATGCCAGCCTTCCTGCTGGGGCAGGTGGAGCTGCCTGCCAGCTGATCTCCTGTCTCCCTGAAGCTTGCAAACCGTTGGACTACATTTCCCAGGCTTCCCTGCAGACAGGGTGGCACATGACTCCGGTCTCACCAATGGGGTGTGGGGGAGAGTGAAGTCACCCTCTTCTGGGGCACAACCATAAGATTTAGGAGGCTCTGAGGGATCCGAGTCCTGCGGACATCTTGACCTCTGACCTCTGTCCTCTAGAGCTGTGAGGAAGTGTTTATTGTATTAAAGACAGTTGTCATCATGTCTCCTGCCATGTGTCAGCACCCCCACCCACACACACACTGTGCTCCAGTGGAGTCCTCCCCATTCTCTGCCCTCCCTCGGTGGGTGTCTGAAGGCAGGAAGGAGCCTCTGGTTTGTTGATCCACTGAGCTCATGTCTCCCTGTGGGCTGGACTCTTGGGCCGACTTTCGCCGTTGGCCCTGTGACTTTGCACTCATTTGTCACAGCCTTCCCCACACCGTCAGTCAGCCAGCGCCGGCTGCATAGCTTCAGTGGGTGCACCGAAGCGGCCACCACCGCTTCCCATCCCCCACAGTTGGACAGAGGTTGTTTCGCATTGCTCCTCTCAGCAGGGGCCCCCTGAATATCCTCGTGAGGAAGCGGGTCGGCTACCTCAGTTGCCAGCATCAGCCTCACCTCCATCCTCAGAGACTAACCTAAAGGCGGGTCAGGGGCCGGAGGGGGAGAGCTGTTCCAGCCGGTCTCACAGGCTATTTCTGACGTGGTCTCTCTCATGTGCTGCCCCCTCTGCCTTGTTTGTGTTTGGCGTCACATCCACTACGTAGCTAAACACAACCTTGAACTCCCAGCTATCTCCCAAGTGTTGGGATAGCAGGCATGGCTACCGTGCTCATTATACACAGTGCTAGGAGTGGAACCCGGGGGCCAGGCAGGCGGGCGGGCAGGTGGGCACACTGAGCGGCACCCCAGCCCCTTTTCCGGTGCAGTCTTAACCCTTGCTTTGCCCCACACTCAAGTGGAGCCTCTTCCCAATGCCACCAATGTGGCCATCGTCTTTCTCTCTACTTTATTTGGGGTTCTTAAGCCCCTACCTCCCTTCCAACCCCCAACCCTAGGTAGGAAGAAAGAAGGTTAGAAGGGAACCAGGCCTCTTCAGACTTCGTTTCGGTTGCTTAGAGTCGTCAGGTTCTTTGGGAAAACACCAGCATCAGTCATCAGGATGTCTAGCAGTCCAGCACACAGCAAATGGCAAATGGCAAATGGCAAATGGCAAATGGCAAATGGCAAATGGCAAATGGCAAATGGCAAATGGCAAATGGCAAATGGCAGCCGTCTTTCTTCTTTCTCCTTCGTCCATCTCCTCAGAGACCCCCACGTTCTCTCTGTAGGCTCTAGTATTTATGCCATTCAGAGTCCTCAGACTTCAACTAACTCCAGCTGGCAAAGACCACGCCCCTGCACGAGGTGGTTATCAGCTGTGGACAAACTAAAGGACAGACTAAAACCCCACACTTGGGATTAAAATAAAAGCATGTTTACATAACATAGCTGAGTTTTTAAAGACACCGAAGCTTTCCACTACCACACCAAGCTACAGGAATGAGGTGTTGGACAACTGGATAATTTAATCCAATAAGAATATAATTCCTCACAGTTCTAGGGCAGCGAGGTCAGGAGTCAAGGTGTCAGCAGGCCTAGGATTCCTCAAAATCTCATAAAGATATCCATTTAAGCATATCCGCCTCAATTTATTTGTTTTCATGGGATCTCACTGTGTAGCCTTGTCTGGCCAGAACTTGCGCTGTAGACCATGCTTTGCTAACTATGCCATCTCCCTGCTCCAGTGAGGACGAAGTTCAGGTCATAATCCCAGCCCTGGACCTGCAGGGCCCTGAATCTGACCTGCAGCTTCCTGCCCTATTCCTGCCGCTGAGGGTCTTCCGTGCCTTCCCGCTGTCCACCAAGGGCTCCTTTCGACCCTGCCCTTGTCGTCCCTATGGCCTACAGCTTTTCCTCCCAGTTCTTCTCCCAGAGAGCCTTGTGACTTAAGTGGCAGTGGCAGGAGGGGGCAGGGAGGAGATAGCTCCCGTGGCTCAGCCAGCTGCCCCCCACATTCTCCACGCCCTGGTGCATGACCCTCACACAACTGGTCCGGAGCAGCCTGGAGGCTGACTGCTGTTGCGAGCGGCACAGAGCAGCACTAAGAGCAACAGTGGGAAGTCACCCTGCCACGGAGGGGGCCTGGCACATAGTAGGTGCTCTGTAAGCGCTCCCGGAATCAAGGAAAACAGGGAGGATTTTGCAGCTCCGCTCTGCATTGTACAGCTTGAGAACTCCGGTGACTTTTACTCTCTGGGTCTCCTGATCTCCGGGGCCCGCATGGATTGTGGCAGTGAGGAGCCGGGGAGTGCTTAGCCTAGGGCGGCTATGTGATGAAGCTTCACAGAGGCAGGTGGTGTCAGACGGAGGCCTTCGTCCTTCTAGACTGCTCTCGGCATCTGGCATCTCGAAGCCAGCTCTCCCCTCCACACACTCTCCCTGTAATGATCGCGTCCTGCTGTGCTCCTGTTATGCTCTAGTCTGCTCTCACCCCAGCAGGCGCTCCTGTCACCTCTCAGGCCCTTCACATCAGCCTCACCCAGCCACTTCCAGCCTCAACTACACTCCCGAGCCTGCTAAGAGCTGGGTGTGGGGCTGAGCACCCCTAGGGCCAGATGGAAGGCAGGGACAGCGGCAGCAGCCGCTCACAGGCCTGCTAGCCCGGAGCACACAGCGCAGCAGACACACACAAAACCCACCAAGGTGAAACCAGCTCCTCCGACCGCCACATACGTGCGGTGGCAGGTACAAGCACATACACATACAAGACACACACGCACAATTTTAAAAGCCAAGGAGATGAGGAGATGGCACTGTTGGTAACATACCTTCGACAAAAGCCCTAGGACCTGAGTTTGATCCTCAGTGCCCAGGTTAAAGATCCAGGCACGGTGGCGAGTGCATTTGTGATCCTAGTGCTGGGAGGCAGAGATGGGGGCTGCACCCCTGGTCGTGATTCCAGAGGACTGAATGAGGGGACAGGACCCCACTGCAAGCTGGGACCCCAGGCGGACCGACAGGAGATAACCCAGCCAGCGGGCATGGCTGCCAGGCCCCTCCTCCCTCCCTTCTTCCCCCTCTCCTCTTCTCTTCCCTCTCTGTCTCCTGCCCCTGTGAGGAACCAAACCCAAACAGACCCTCCTTTCCTAAAGTCGATTTGTCGGGGCATTTTGTCACAACAACACACCATTTCACACACCTCCCTCCGGGCACATCCTTAAAGGGGCTCGGTCTCGGGACAGCCTCTCCTGCCATGTTCACGGCAGCATGGCTCCTCAGAACCTCAGGTTCGAACCATCAGCGCCCGTCCACAGAGGAGCAGAGAGGCATGGCTGTCCTTCCCCACCTCGGGAATCTGCGGCCTGAACCCCCCTTCATGCAGCCAGCGCCCCTCCCCTGGGCCACTGCGCACCCCAACAGGCTGGCAGGGCACACTTAGACCCCACAGTCACTTCCAGCCTCGGCCCACTCGTGACCATTCCACGGGGAGGGCCACCCTGCCCCCGCCATCCCACCCAGGCTGCTCAGGACCTTGGCTGGCCTTGGTTCTTCCTTCTGTGTGCCCTCGCTCTCCTTCCTCGATTGGCCTGGCATGGCCACGGTGGGGCCTCCCCTGCGTTCCCCCTGCTTGCCTCATCCCCGGAAGACCTCCTCCACCCTGGAGCACCCCGCCCTGGAGCACACAGCGCACACTCCCCAGCCCTTCACAGGGGCACTCTGGCCGGCTGACCTGAGGCTGCAGACTGTGTGTCCCTGCCACACCCGGCTACCTGGCCACTGCCGGCCACTGCCAGCCACCACCAGCCACCCAGCCACCACCAGCTACCCGGCTTGTGGAATGACCGGGGCAAGTGGAATGACCGTGGAGTCAGGCGGAACTCTAGAGAGGCCCGGCTCCTCACCATGTGAGTGCGAGCTTTAACGTGGAAGGGCACAGGGCCGTCCACCCCTGCCCAGGTCCAACCCCATCCTCATAACCCGCCCCTCCCCGCCTCCTCCTCCCTCCCCTCCAGCCCTTCCCCACAGCAAAACAACTCAACGCTTTAAAAACCGCATACGGGCATACAGCACACACGCCACACACACAGCACATACCACACACACCACAAACACACACACCTCATAGGTACATACAAGCCCACATGCCACACACACACACACGCACATACCACACACGCACAGGGCAAGCGGCCTGGCTCAGCGGGTCTCGGTGCCTGCTGCCCAACCTGGCAACCTGGCTTGATCTCCAGAATCCACACGGTGGACAGAGAGAAGGACTCTCAGAAGTTGTCCTCTGACCTCCACACGCACACGGTGACACACACATACACGCATGCTCTGTATCTGACACACACGCACGCACTAAATGTAAAACACGGTTTTTAAAATGCCGGCCAGGGGGCGGGTCTTGCCACCTGGAGCCCTCGGCTCGTCACTGTGGGGGAGGGACCAGGTCCCTGGGCAGCCCACCCGGCTGTGACCCCACCTCGCTGTTACCTGGCCGAGCCACCGCAGGCCTGCGCTGTGCCCGGTCTTGCCATCTCCCCTGCATGTGACTGGCACCCCGGCAGCTGCGTTTGATGGATCTGGATCTGGGATGAGTGACGGCATCCCTGGCACCCCCACCCTGCTCCACAGCCTGGCTCGGCCTGCACCTGGCTGCCCCACCTTCCAGGTGTGCCGCCTGGGGGCAGGTGGCTCCTGTTGCAACGCTCCGCGCGCGTGCATGCGCGCGCGTGTGTGTGTGTGTGTGTGTGTGTGTGTGTGATGTGTTTGTGGTGTGTGTGCCTGTATGTATGTATGTAGTGCATATGAGCGGTGTGTGTGTTTGTGTGTATACGTACATGTGGTGTATGTGTGCGGTGTGTGTGTGTAGGTGTGGGGGGGTGGTATGTGTGTTTGTGTGTGTGCTATGTGCTTGTGCTTGTGGTGTGTGTATGTACATATGTGGTGCGTGGGGTGTTCGTATGTACCTGTGTATGTGGTGTATGTGTGGTATGCGTGTGTGTGTGTATGTGTATGTGTGTGTGTGTGTAGTGTGTGTGTGTATATATGGTATGGTGTATGAGTATGTGTGTGTGTGTGTGTGTGTGTGTGTGTGTGTGTGTGTGTGTATGGTATGGTGTATGAGTATGTGTGTGTGTGTGTGTGTGTAGTGTGTGTGTGTAGGGCAGGGACTCCAGGGACTACAGGCTCTATTTCTGCAGAACCTTCTCCTGCTGGGCTGGCCCCTGACTCACTCTCCTTTCCTGCCTCTCCCCCTACCCCCAGACTGGGGTGGAGACCCTGCCCACAGCCCCTTCCGGCCCACAGGCCCAGGAAACCAGGCTGGCAGGGCAGGGGCCTGGAGCAGGCCTCAGACTCTTCCTCTGCTCTGGGAAGTGTGGCCACGTGAACAGGCCAGAGACTTAGTGCACACGAGGCCCCTGTGAGGAGGCAGCTCACAGATCCGTGTCCAGCGTCTGTCAGCCCCAAGAGTTAACACCCTGGCAAGGTCACATGGGGGGAGGGCTAAGCCAGCCCCCGGCCCTTTCCCGGCTCCTTGCCCTCTCTCTGGAAATGCTCTCACTGCTCATGGTTTCTTGGGGGAGCCAGTGCCAAGAGCCCATGTGCCTGGGCCCACATCTCCACGCGCGTGGCTTTGTCCTCTCCTCAGGCGCCTGCTGTCTGGAGGTGCCCTCTGAATTGAAACCTTACCTCCTAGAGGAGGGAGGGGGCCCTAGACAAGGAGAATGAAGTTTCTGAAGTTTACAAGACTCCCGGACTGCTGCCCGGCGGAGGAGGTCCCTGCACACGCCCCTGCAAGACCTGGGGGAGACTGAGGGCGCAGCGTTCCAGCCTCTCGGTGGCCTGGCGGCCCGGGCCACCTCAGCAGGCTCGCTGGCTACCTGCTGGCCGTGGGTGGAGCTGACGTGTGGGTAGGTACAGGTCCTGACTGTTCATCCCGGGTACTACCGTTAGCGCCTGCGCTGGCCTCCCAGCCCAGCAGGGCCGCCACATTTTGCATCACACGTGCCTGCACGGGCTGTGTTGGGGGGACCCAGGGAGACAGTGGGTATTCTGCCAGGAGTGATCCTGACAGCTGTGGACAGAAGGCTCCTGAGCCCCCTGCGGCTTCCAGGCCAGGTCCACAGGGAAGGGTGGCTCTCAGCCAAGAGGTATGGCCTGTTGGGTGGCCTCAGAGCAGCCAGGACTGGCTTCTTTTGTTCTGTTTTGAGACAGGGTCTCCTGGGTAGCTCTGGCTAGCCTGGGGTCACTATGTAGGCCAGGCTGGAACTTACAGAGATCTGCCTGCCCGTCTTCCAAGTGTTAGGGCTTAAATTGTCCTCTCTTACGAAAGGGAAAGCAGGCCCCAGAGGTACAGACACTCCTACAAGGTTACACAGCTGCTCAGGGAGGCACACACAAAACAAACAAATGTTGAAAACTTTTTAAAAATTCTGTTTCAAGTTTCTTTTCTTTTCTTTCTT
Organism: Psammomys obesus; assembly: GCF_907164565.1. Classification (NCBI taxonomy): domain Eukaryota; kingdom Metazoa; phylum Chordata; class Mammalia; order Rodentia; family Muridae; genus Psammomys; species Psammomys obesus. The sequence continues at coordinate 50,261,430 of NW_026585895.1, read as the reverse complement.
TCCTTCTTTCTTTCTTTTCTTTCCTTCTTTCTTTCTCCTTCCTTCCTTCCCTCCTTCCTTCCTTCTTTCTCCTTCCTTCCTTCCTTCCTTCCTTCCTTCCTTCCTTCCTTCCTTCCTTCCTTTCTTTCTTTCTTTCCTTCTTTCTTTCTTTTTCTACTCTTTTTGAGACAGGGCTTCTCTGTGTAGCCCTGGCTGTCCTGGAACTCTCTGTGTAGATCAGGCTGATCTCAGACTCAGAGATCCCAGAGATCCACCTGCCTCTGACTCCCGAGAGCTGGGATTAAAGGTGTTCGCCATCACTGCTAGGCTCAAATTTTCTTTCTTTTTTTTTAATTAAATTTTTATTTTTTTATATTAATTACAGTTTATTTACTTTGTATCCCAGCTGTAGCTCCCTCCCTCATTCCCTCCCAATCCCACCTTCCCTCCCTCATTTCCTCCCTGCCCCTTTCCAAGTCCACTGATAGGGGAGGACCTCCTCCCTTTCCATCTGACCCTAGCTTATCAGGTCTCATCAGGACTGGCTGCAATGTCCTCCTCTGTGACCTAGCAAGGCTGCTCCTTCCGGGGGGGGGGGGGGGGGGGTGTCAAAGAGCCAGCAACTGAGTTCATGTCAGAGACAGTCAAGTTTTCTTCCTTAAAATATAAATGTATATAGCTGGGCATGTGGTGCATGTCTGTAATCCTAGCATTCGGGAGGCGATGGCTGGAAAATCAGGAGTTCAAGGTTATCCTCAGCTACATGAGTTTAAGGCTAGCCTGGACTACATGAAACTCTTATCTCAAAAGGAAAAAAAAGAAGCAATGTGTGTGTGAGAGAGAGACCCCTGGCACACTCACGTGCTGCAGTATTCTAGTGGCCAGCACATATCCCAGGTTAGTTACCCAGGGAGCCTGGGCACTGGCTATGTCATCAGATTGATAGAAAACCTGCCCTTGGTGGCTTCTGGATCAGGCTCAGAGTGCAGGCAACGAAGCTGAAACTCAAAGAGGAAGAAAGAGCTGAGCCTGACTCCCAGTCTGGAGGCCCTGTGCCCAGCTCTCCTCTTCCCTTCCTCCCCTCCTCCCCTCTTCCCCTCCTCTCCTCCCTCCTTCCCTCCCCTCCTCCTCTCCTCCCTTCTTCCCCTCCTCTCCTCCTTCCTCCCCTCCTCTCCTCATTCTCTTCTCCCCTTATCCCTCCCCTCATCCCCTCCTCTCCTCATTCCCTCCTTCCCTCATCCCCTCCTTCCCTCCGCCCTTCTTCCCCTCTTCCCTCCTCCCCTCCTCTGACCCCCAGTCTGGTGCTCTGCTCCCAGCTCCCCTGCTCCCTTCTCCTGGCTCCTGTTAGTGCCAGGGTTTCCCACTGTTGAAGAAACCTCTCTGAGTACCATCTGTGTTTCCTAGTGATGGCTTCTGTTTCAGGCACTGAGAACCTTTGGGAGTGGGGGTACCATTTCTTTTGCCTGTTTGTGGCCTGGGGGTTCAGACCAAGGAATCAAGGTGGGGTTGTGTTGTGGAGCCCCACGGGGTAGGGGCCTGCCCCAGCAACTCCTCTCCTCCCACTCTCTGACCAGAGCAGGAAGGCCCCAAGGCTCCTGGCGGTGAGCTGCTGGGATGTGGAAATGTGTGCAAATACGTGCGGTGAGGGTCTGCATGGAGGCCTGAGGCTGCTGAATACCCAGCCAGGCCCTGCTCTGGCTGCAAAGGGCTGGCCTCAGCTCTGTTTCACCATTCTGGTGAGGTGCTGTGGAGACTCTGCCAGGCTGATATGGGGGGCCCTAGCCCCAAAGAATCATCTGTAAGTCACCTTCTCCCCACCGAGGGCTCATCACACTAGGTCTGGGGGCTGAGAACACTGGGCTAGGCAGTGCATCCAGACTGCTTGCTTGACCCCCGAGGACAACAGCTTTATGGGTTCAGCAGGTCATGGCCAAGCTGGGGCCTTCACTGCTCTGTGGGACACAGAGAACCTAGTGGTTAAGTGTCAGGCCCATGACATACGCCACCAGCCTGTGTGTCTATGCCCTTGGCATAGCCAGCTGGCCCAGGTGCCAGGACCGCTGTGTGGGGATTCAGCAAGGGTCTTTCTGGTGGGGACATCTGCACCTCTCCCAGCTGGCCTCTGTCTGAGAGGGTCCTCAGGTCCCCACTCTCTTCTTTGAACCCACCTGTTTTATTTCACACATCTCCTTCTGAGTGAAATGGTTGCATTTCAAATAAAGAAACGGCATAGCATGGGGCTGGCTGGCTGGGCTCAGCTGCTCTGTGAAGGCATTTTATTTTATTTTGTTTAGCATGCACCAGCGCACGGCATCTGAAGACAACCTGTAGGAGTCGATTCTCTCCCTCCACCATGTGGGCTCCTGGAATCAAGCTCTTCAGTTTTGGCAGGAGGCACCGGTAAGCCCCACCCCCGCCCTGCCAGCCATCTCACCAGCTAGGAGAGTGGCTGGGGGGATGGGGTGTGGTCCTCCTCTTTCTCCTCCTCAGTGCTTTGGGCTAAGCTCTGGGCTCTTGTCGGTGCTTGTTGGACCCTGAAGGCAGACGCACCAGTCCTGAATGGCCAAACAGCTTGGTGCCACCAGAGTCATCAGGGAGGTTTGTGCAGGCTGGTGGAAGTGGGCAGACGTGGTCGCCGTGTGGCAGGTGTGGAAGAAGTACGGCGCGCTCCCAGAGAGCAGAGAATCATGCAGGGGGCAGAAGGCTGAAGGCCTGTGTGGAACAGTCCCCGGGCCAGCACCCCGTTCCCCATGGCTTGGAAATCCTCACTTCATGAGGATTTCCATCCATCCTCACACCTGGCAGGTATGACCTAGGCCTGTCAGCCTTAAGCGAGGTCTGGTCCCTACTTTTGAGGGAGTCTGTGTCCTAGTTCACCAGCCTGGGGGGGCCCCTATTGGCCAAAGTTCCTTGGTGTGACCAGACACTTTAGGAGTCCAGACATACCCCAGGAAGCATTGGCCATTTCCCTCAGCTCTCTGGTTCCCTGAGGTGTGGGAGCTGAGCTTACCTCCTCAAACCTCCTCAGAAACTGTTGTCACCAACATGTCAAGAGACTTGAATAAACATTGTTTATTTCACCTTTTCGATTTATAGCCTGAGATTTAGTTTTCCTCTTAACCGTGGCCACATAAAGCTCATGTCTGGATACATTTATTCAAGTTTATTTATAGTTTATTGGGTGGAAGGAAATTAGTGGGAGGGGTGGGAGGCAGGGGAGGAAAGCTTTGTCACCCACCAGGCCAGGCCAGGTCAGCTGCTACAGCCTCGGGTCAAAGAACATCACAGACATCAAGGTGACACCTGTGAGTCTGGGGCTGAGGCCCAGTGTGTCTACACACACAAATGCCAGTCCCTAGTCCTGCCACGGGCACAGTGTGACCCTGCTGTTGTAGGTCAGGAAGGTGAGACTCAGAGAGCACATGCAGTTCCTCGGATGGGTTTCTCTTGCTTAGAAGGGAAGGGTGTGGACAAACTTGAGTGTGTGGCGATGATGGTGGGAGATGGGGCTCATGTAGCCCAGGCTGACCTTGAACTTGATGTATAACTGAGGACGACCTTGAACTTCCTATCCTCCTGAGTGCTGGGATGACGGGTGCGGACCATTGTATCCAGTTCAAGCTGAACTGAGAATGGAACACAAGAGCTTGTGAAGAACAGGCGAGCAAGTGTTCTACCACTCAAGGAGCCTCCCTGGCCAACCTCTGGAGTTTTCTTAGGGGCTTCGCCTCTGTTTTTCACCTGGCCAACCCCGTGGGAACACTTCTTCCGGGAACACTTCTTCCGGGGTGTTGGAAGCAACCTGCCCTTGCCCTCGGGTGTTACCTGAGGAGATCTGGCTGCAGAGGCTGGGCTGCTTGCCCCGGGGCACACAGGGCAGCCCTGTGGACCTGGCACCTGCCTGCCTCTCAGGGTCTCTTGAGCTCTTCAGGGCTTGGGTGTCAAAGCTGATGGCTCCTGCTGTGCTCAGGTGGGAGGCCAGGCAGACTCTGGAGGGGGCAGGCAGCAGAGGCACCAGATGATCCTGGGCGGGTGGTACCTCCCATGGGGCCAGGGAAGATACCCTTTTCTCTTTGCTTTATGAAGCCCTCAGTGTGGAGCCAACAGTTTCTGGATGGAATCTTTTTGTTGTTCTGTTTCAAGACAGGGTTCCTCTGTGTACCCTGGCTGCCCTGGGCTCTCTTTATAGACCAGGCTGGCCTTGATCTCACAGAGATCTGCCTGCCTCTGCTTCCCTGAGTGCTGGGATTACAGGCGTGAGCCACAGTGCCCAGCTTCTGGATGGAATCGCTCATTCACTAACTCACTCACTCATTCAATAAAATAACTTAATAAAACAAATAAACCACACAGGTCTTCTTGTTTGCTTTTTCTGTAATGGACTACCAGAGGCAAGCTGCTTTCTAAAGAAAAGAGGTGGGTTTTTGTTTTTTGTTCAGGAGCAAGATCAATGGGCTGCATCAAGGGCAGAGTCCCAAGATAGTGTCCCTTAGCGAAAGGTACAGAGTGTGTGTGTGTGTGTGTGTGTGTGTGTGTGTGTGTGTGTATGTATGTGTGTGTGTGTGTCTGTTCTCGCTCCTTCTTGTAAAGGCATCAGGGATCTCCTTTTCCCTGGCTTGTGTAGTCTTGGTTGGTTTCCCAGTCTCTAAACCCCCTAGGTTCCACCTTCTTAAAATGCCTGAAGACTAGATTGCCACAGGAGTTTGCTAGCACCAGCCGCTCAGACCAGGCCCTCCCAAATTGAGGGAGAATGCCTGCTTCTGCCAGGTTTGTGTGCAGATGTGAAAAGCGTGGCTGTGTTTATCCTGCACATGTTGAGAGCCTGTAAAATGCACGGCCCAGTGCCCTAGCTCAGTGGCCAACATCATGGCCGCTCTTTTCAGCCTTGTTTTTCTCAGAAGTGTGTGTCTCCTTGTTTAACAATAACCCTTGTCAGGGTGGTTCCCCAGGGACCAAGGCACAGGGCTCTGGGGGGTATTGCCTGGGCTGCCAGAAAAAAAAGAGGCCATCTTCTTCCCAAAGTGGGGTGCTCCGGGTCACCTCCTTTCTGCCAGCTGACTTGCAGTCCTCAGGGCCAGGCTCAAATTTAGCTTCTCTGTGAGGCATCATCCTTCTCCCCACCAGTGTTAGGGACATTGTGCCCCACCCTGTCTCCTGTCCAAGCCTCCTCTCTCATGTGATGTAACATCTTTTCCCTTCCTTCCCAGGCTTCCGATCTAAGCCCAAACAGCGCATTGTCAGGACTGAGGACATAGATGGCAACCGGAGAAGATGCTAGGTACATGCACCTGGCTTCATACAGCTGCCAGACTGCCGATGAGAGCCCAGTGTGGTGGTATAAGCCTGTAATCTCAACCCTTGGGAGGCTGAGGCAGGAGGAGAATAGCTGAAGCAAAGCAAAGCAAACAAAAAGCAAGCGTATCTGGTTGAATCTGAGTTTCAGAGAAACGGCAAACTATCAAGTGGGTGTGGACACATCTCACACACGAGTGGGGGGAGCTTATACTCAGATTGTGGTGAGGGTCTCCGGCTCCTACGAAACTTGGCATTTTGTGATTTATGTGGCAGCCTTGGTACCCCCTGCCCTTGTGGCTTTCTTGTAGGCTGGGCTCAGCCATAGACTACAAGCCTTGTGGGCAGGGACCCTATCTGGGCAAGGCACTGAGGTCTGCACACGGGACCCATGCAGAAGGCCCGGCAGCAGGCAGTCACTAGGAACCAAACGTCTGCTAAGGAGGGAGGGTCCGCCTCGGCCAGGTGGGGTGCGCTGTTGCAGCCCCCATCTCTAAACACCCAGCAGGTTTCGGAGCTGGGTGGGGTGTCACTCCGAGTCGCAGGGTCCTGTGAAGTGGCTAACTTACCAGCTGAGCTTTAACTGTCAACCCGACAACACCTGGATTCACCCCAGCTGAGGTTTTGCCTAGATCAGACTGTGAGCATATCTGTGGAAAACTGGCTTGATTATTAGTGTAGGAGGACCCAGCCCACTGTGGGCGGCACCATCCCTAGGCAGACGGTTCTATAAAGTATAAGGAAGCTAGCTGAGTACAAGCCAGGCTGAGAGCCAGCCAGCAAGCACATCTTCATGGATCCTGCTGTACTTCGTTATCTGTGATTCAAGCTCCCTGATCAGAGGTACTGCTGTGTGGAACAGTAAGGGACCTGCCTTCAAGTTCCCACCTTGGCCTTGGCTTTCTTGATGATGGATGGAGAGCTGAAATTGTAAGCTCAACAAACCTTTTCCTCCCCTAAGCTGATTTTGGTCACAACCACAGAAAGGAAACTAGGGCACGGGCCTCACTCTGATTTCAAACGTGTCGTCTCTCCCAGCAACACCATGGGCAGGGCATTCTTTCATAGTCAGTGGGGCCCAGAGTGGGGACACACCTGGTGGTAGGCCGGGAGGCTACAGAAAGGTCGTCCTGGCTGCGGCAGCACCTCCCTCACACAGAACAGAAGCCTTCAGGGCGCTCCTCTGGGCGTATTCTTTGCAGTGCTCACGTGTGCAAGCAGGCTGCCGTTGCCTCCTCAGTTCTGTGTAGCCAGCTCATCTGCCCAGTCAGCCCGGCTCCCTCGGCCGTCAGTGCAGGGACAATCCCCTGCAGGGAATCCCTAGGAGAGGGAGTTCGTGAGACTGCTGAGTTTGAGCAGACAGAGCAGAGAGGCAGTCAACCCTGAGCTGGCCACAGGCTGGGCAGGCAGGCACGGGGAAGACTCAAATCCTGTCACCATTTGGGACTTGGGCCGGTGTCTTTCATTGTCTTGGCTGTATTGGGCAGGGAAGCCAGCACCTGAGTTTATAAGCTAAGCGTTTCTCTCCGGCCCCCTTGAATCCTCTGTCTCTAACGGGGGAGGAGGGTTAGGGGGGGCTCTGTGAGCTAAAGCACCCCGGTGCCCCCAGGAAATGCCAGTTGCAGTAGCTCTGTACCTTCAGAACGTGTGCTCCTCCAAAGAGAGAAGAGGAAGCCGCCTCTTAGGCCCCGGCCTGCTCTGAGCTTTCCCTCCGGTCTCCTCTCCAGGCGGCTGCTGCTGTGTGCCTGGGGATAAGCAGGCGAGTGTTGTGTGTGCGCACAGGTGTGCGTGCACTCGTGAATGTGTGGTGTGCATATGTTGTGTGCGTGTGGGGGGCACGTGAGTGTGTTGTGTGCGCCCCTCTGTATGCGTGTGCGTGTTACCTGAGGGGTATGTGTGTATGTGTGTTGTGTTATATGTGTTGTGCATGTGTGGGATATTTCAAGGTCACTGCCTGCTTGGGGAAGAGTAGCTGTCCTCGAAAAGTGACTGCATAGGCCGACAGCCCTTTCCTTCACTTGTGCTTGGCACAAAAAAGTCCCTCAAGGCTCTAAGGGCCAAGTCTGTCTACTGTTCATCTCGGCCCCTCAGCCCGGGGCCTCCCTCTGTTCTTCCCGGCCAGCCCTGGCCTCTGACTGACCTGCTCCCCACCCCCTGCTCTGGCTCACTCCAAGCTCCCAGGTCCCCCTGACACCCTTCAGACACTGCTGTCCTCAAGACCCCCTCCCACGGGGACTGTCCTCAGGCAAGCCCTTATCTCCTGTTGGCTGATTCCTGGCAAGGAGGCAGCATCCCACACCCCCAACTTCTTTCAGCTTGGGAAAGCTACACTTGTGCAGAGAGCCTGTTAAATCCCGCAGCCCTCTCAGCACAGAGGCCCTGGGAGGCTCAGCGAGCACCCAGGAACAGCCCGGTCCACCTTTGCCAGTCCCCAGCCGCAGGTGTGTGGGAGGGGAGACAGGGCGGCCCACCCCACCACCACCTGGAGCCTCCTGGATGGCAGGCCGTCCCTCCCACACTTCCCTCCTTCTGGAAGTTAAGAGATTAATATGCAAACACCCCTTTCCTATGGCAGTGTCAGCCTGAACCCTGTGGATTAACTCCCCTGATTTAAATACGACTTTGTCTCCCCCTCCCAGCACATACGGGAATAAATCCTAACCGCTAAATAAAATCCCCTCGCTCCCCGTATGCGGTGCAGCTTCTAATCCTGAGTCCTGCGGGCATCCAACAGTGAAGAGGCTCCCGGGGCTGCGCTGCTTCCTGAGGAATACCAAGTACTCGGGAGCGCAGGCTCCCGGGTGGGGTTTGCTGGGGCCAGCCGAAAGCTGTCCAGGCCTGGCTGGAGGCGGAAAGGGAGAGTGGCGAGGAGGGAGGCGTGCATCTGACACAACACAGTCCGAGTGAGCCGACCCACGGGGAGTCCCCAGGGAGCACTATAATCCAGGTGACCGAGACCAGGCAATGTAAGCCGTCCTGGTACGGGGTAGGGCCAAGGGCAGTGGGGCCCTCTTTGCCACCCACCCCATTTGCCGTAAGTCCTGCCAAAGTCTTGCCACAGTCTCCTGCACATCTGGAGAGTGAGGGACAGCCTACATCTGGAATCTAAGCCTTGGTAACCTGCTCTCTGTGGCCTCCCTAGACTGGGCGGCCTGGGAACGGCTCCCTCCGCGGTGCTTCTGGAGCCTTTCCACCCTCCCCTGAGCCTTTCCGTAAGCCTTGCTTCAGAGACCCCTTGCTAACAAGTCCCCTAAGCCACCCTGCCCCTGCCCTCACCCCTCCACCTGCTTTGTTGCAAATGGCAGATTTCTCCCTGGCACTTTATAACCTAACTTTGGCTTTGCTTGATTTTTTTTTTTTTTTTTAAACAGAGTTTTATGTAGCCCAGGCTGGCCTCAAACTCCTGATTCTCCTGCCTCCACCTCCCAAGTGGTTGTCATTTAATTTTTATGCTGGTCATTGTTTGCCGTTCCTCCTTTCTCACCCATCTGAACCCTCAGCAGATGGGATCAGATGGGATCCTGGGCAGAGGGCAGATGTGGGGTGCTGGCTGACTTGGGGTGCTCTCTGATGCTCTAAGTCACTTAGAAGGTGTTTGGGTAACACCTTATCATGTGGATGAATTCAGCCAGTATCCTAGTCAGACCAAGGCTGGCACAGCCCATGGACTGCGTAAGCCTATCCTGGACCAGTGCAGTTTGGTAGATCTTAATTGAGCACCACCTGCATACACGACACAAGTCCTGTATCCCTGACTAAGTAGAAAGGGGTGGAGGAGACATACTTTGCCTTTTCCACTTTTCCTCAGGGAGATGACACCAGGAGAGATCGTGAGGGACATTCTTTTCTTTTTATTTATTTATTTTTCTTCAGTGAATTGAACCCAGGGCCTTAGATATGCTAGGCAAGCACTTTGCCCCACCTCCTTTTGCTTCCATCTTTAGCTCTCACCATGTGTAGCCCAGTCTAGCCTGGAATCCATGGGTTCTTTTGCCTCTGCCTAAGTGCTGGGATGACAGGTGGAGACAGCCGCAGTCAGCGTCTCTGTACCAAAGTTTGAAACTGACAATCTGTGGTTATTTTAAACTTAAAAGTCATAAGTGACGAAGAGAAGGAAAAAATACTTCTGCCCAAGGATTTTATATCCAGCAAAAATATCCTGTAAGAACAAAGGCAATGATCATAATTATTTTCAGAAAATTTTTTTTTTTAATTAAGAATCTTTTTCATGGGGCTGGAGAGATGGCTCAGCAGTTAAGAGCACTGTCTGCTCTTCCAGAGGTCTGAGTTCAATTCCCAGCCACCACATGGTGGCTCACAGCCATCTATACTGGGATCTGATGCTCTCTTCTGGCGTGCAGGTGTACATGCAGATAGAACATTCGTATACATAAAATTAAAAATAAAAAAGAATCTTTTTCATGAAAAGATGTGTACCACAAGGAAGGCTCCAGTGTTTCATCGCTGAGAGTATGCTCATGTATCCAAGTTTCTGTGTACACTGAAGTTTCCTTTTTTCTTTTAGACTGGAAATGTAGGTCTTCTTTTATGTTTTGTGTGTGTGACAGACGGACAGACAGAGAGAATAAGGAGAGACAGTGTGCATGAGAGAGAGTGTTTGCGTGGGTTTGCGTGTGTGCTTGTGAGTGTGGGGGTCAGAAGGCAGTTTCCGTTGGGAGGTTTTGCCTTCTGTCTCGACAGGGCCTCCTGTTGTTTGCCACAGCTGTCAGGGTAGCTGCCTTCTGAGCTTCCAGGGACTCCTGCCTCCGCTTCCCAGGTCAGAGGAGCCCTGGGGTTGCAGATACATGCTACTGTGTCTACTTTTGCATGGATTCTGGGGTCCAAACTCAAGTCCCCATGCCTGTGTGGTGGTCGCTTCCCACACTGAGCCCTGGGATCTGCAGGATGGCTCTCTAGAGGCTGGGTTATTTGGTTACATGGTAGTTGTATATTTTGCTTTTCCAAAACCTATCACACAGTCTCCAGAACACATGGACCGTTTTCCATTCCCACAGCACACGTGACCAGTTTCCAGCACTGGGTGTTGTGCCTCTTTCTCTTGCTGTGGGTGCTGTTGGTTGGTTTTATTCGAGCAGTTCCATAGGTGGGCAACCATGTCTCATCATGGCCTCTGCTTGTGTTCTCCCTATGGATGACTGAACATATTTTCTGTGCCCGGTTGCCAGGCATGCACTTTCTCTGGTGAAATATTTCTTCATGCATGTGCTAGTTTTTATATATTTTAATTTTGTTTTATATAGTGCCCAAGCAGGCTGGAAGAGGGTTTCAGACCCCTGGGACTGGAGTAACAGATGGTTGGGAGTCGCTGTACTGGTGCTGGGAAACAGGTCCTTGCAAGAGACGCTCTTAACCACTGAACCAGCTTCCCAGTCCTGCTTTGACCATTTTCTGATAGGACTGTTTTGAGTTAAGATAATTCCAGTTCTTGGTTCGATGACATTGTCAGTGACTGACAAGAACAGTCGGCTTCCTGGGTCCAGAGCTTCTGAATCCTGGGAGTCAACTGGCTGCAGACTGAAGACATCTGAGAGAACTGTGCTGAATATGTGTGGACATATTTTCTTGTCATTATTCCTCTAAACGACACAGCATGACTACTATATACAGTGCTTGTGTTTGGAGGGTGTGGTGAGGCATCCAGAGGGGATTTAAGGCACAGAGGATGTGTAGGGTTTCCACACAAACATTGGCTGAGCCTCGTGAGGGACTTGGGCCTCCGTGGATGTTACCATCTGAAAGGTCTTGCAGCCAGTTCCCCTCAAACACCAAGGGACAAGGACATCCTCTGCATCTGTGACCTCTTTGCACCCCCTCTTAACTGAATTTTCAGCAGAGTGAATTTTTCAATTTTTTAAAAAGAATTTGTTTAAATTTATTTTATGTGCATTAGTGCAAAGGTTTCAGATTCCTTGGAATTAGCATTACAAACAGTTGTGAGCTGCCATGTGGGTGCTGGGAATTGAACCCGGGTCTGTTTGGAAGAGCAGACAGTGCTCTTAACCACTGAGCCATCTCTCCAGACCCGAGTTTTTCAATTTTTATACAAAGGTTTATTTCTGTATGTGGGCCGGGGGCAGCACATGTGTGTGAGTCCCCATGGAGGCCAGAAGAGGGAGTCAGGTCTCTTGGATCCGAAGTTATGGGGAGTTGTGAACGTGAGTGCTGGGAACTGAACTTAGGTCCTTTGCAAGAGCGGTCAGTGCTCTTGGCTATTGAACCATCTCTCCATCCCAAATTTTCAGATTTTGATGGTATGCATTTTTTTTTTTGAATTTTTTCTGTGTTGCTTTGAGGTTCACTCTAAGAACTTTTTGCCTCATGCAGACCCTGAGATCTCTCTTTCTGTGTCTGTCTCTCTGTCTCTCTCTCTCTCTCGTGCGCACGCTCTCTCCTGAAAGGTTTACAACTTTACATTTTGTACTTAAGCGTGCCATCCATTGCCAGATCTGGTGGTTCATATCTATACTTCCAGCACTTGGCAGGCCAACAGAAGGCCAAGCTGGGCTGCCTGGGAGAGCCTGTGTCACTTACTTTTCTTATTGCTGCAACTAAATACTTGACAAGAAGCAACTAAGGAGGAACGATTTGTTTTGGCTCACGGTTTGAGGGTGCAACATGATGGGAGGGCAGGGCACAGCCCTGGGGAGGTGGCGGTGGGGAGGCAAGGGGGTGTCTCCATGGTAACCGAAACCCAGGGCTGGGACTCTCTGTCTCCAGCATATCTCAAGAAGCTGAGACGGCGAGGAGAGTGACGATACACCTTAGGGCTCATCCCCGGCCTCCTCCAGCAAGGCTGCACCTCCTAACCATCTACCTTCCTGCACAGCACCACTAGCTCTGGCCTAGGCTGCTCAAACACAGGAGCCAGTGGGGACGGTTCACCTTCAAACCAGAAGAGCCTGCCTCAGCCCACCTCACAAAGGTCTGCTGACTGCTGAGGTAATTTCACAGGCGGAGACGCCATTCAGGGTTGGATGTCTCAGCTGGTAGATCCTCCATTGCACCAGCACATCCATCCATCGGAAGGGCTGCTCCTCCTGTCGCTCCAACTTTGTTCTTAGGCAGTCAGGCTGGTGTACTTGTCTCTGGCTCTTCACTGCGTTGTCGATATCTGTCCCTCAGCCTCCACACTGGCAGTGTGACTCCTCCTACTGCAGTGTTAGTTCCCAAACTCAACTTCTTTCTCTTTCTTTCTTTCTTTCTTTCTTTCTTTCTTTCTTTCTTTCTTTCTTTCTTTCTTTCCTTTTTTTTCCTTCCTGTTTTTCGAGACAGGGTTTCTCTGTGTAGCCTTGGCTGTCCTGGACAGAGCACGCTGGCCTCGAACTCACAGAGATCCACCTGCTTCTGTCTCACTGAATTCTGGGATCACAGGCATGTGCCACTGTGCCTGGCTACTCAAACTTAATTTTAAGTACTCTACTTCCTTTGCTTTTTTCCCCCATGCTAATTTTGAAATAATATTGTTTATGTTACTCAAACACCTTGCTTGGATGTTGATAAATATTATGTTAAAAGTTTGGAGAGCTAGCCAGGGCAGTGGTCACATACGCCTTTCATCCAGCACACAGGAGGCAGAAACAGGTGGATCTCTGTGAGTTGGAGGCCAACCTGCTCTACAGAGTGAGTTCCAGGACACTCAGGACTACACAGAGAAACCCTGTCTCAGGAAAAAAACAAACCAAACCAAACACAAACAAACAAACAAACAAACAAAAAAAACATGCATTGAGATAAAAGGACCTCTACAAGTTAAAGGCTGCCTTCAGCCTGGGCTACACATGAGGTTTGGGTCAGCCTGGGCTGTGGAGTGAGGCCCTAACTTAAAGTATGTTTCAAATTTGTTTTTAAAAACTTTTTTTAAAAATTGAAAGTTTACTTTTGAATTTTCAAGTTCATGAACACAGTTGTTTTATAATCACTTTAAATGTTCATATATTTGTACATATGGTTTGGTTGTTGTTGTTTTGTTTTGTTTTTTGTTTGTTTGTTAATTTTTGAGACAGGGCCAGAAGAGAGTGTGGATTCCCTGGAACTGGACATACATACAGTTATGACCTGCCATGTAGGTGCCGGGAATTAAACCCATGTCCTCTGAGAGAGCAGCGAGTGCTCCTAACCACTGGGCCATCTCTCTAGCCCCAGGAGGCAACTTTTGGAAGCTTGTTCTTTCCTTCTACCATGTGGTCCTGAGGACTGGACTCAAGTTGTCAGGCTTGGCAGCAGAAATGCCCTGAGCTGCTGAGCCAGGCCACAGGCCCAACACTACGTTCTCTAGTCTTCGTTTCTGTGTGTTCATTGCTAGCAAACAAACATAAATTTGAGGGTTTTGTGTTTTGTAAGCTTGGTAGGTTCATTTGTAAATCGTGGGAGATCTTTAAATTGTTAAATTGATTGTTATAACTTGGGTGTGGGTGTGGACATGCGTGTCACAGTGTGTAGATGGATTTTACAACTTTGTGAGTTGCTTCTCTCTGTCTGTCCTTATGAGGACTCCAGGGAAGCAAGCTCAGGTGGTAAGCTGGTGGTCCCTTATCCACTGGGCCTTCTTGCTGACCCTGTATTGCTTTCTCCCAGGGTCTCTTTATGTGGCCTGGAATTTATGTAGCCCAGGCTAGCCTCAAGCCAGATTCTCTTGTGGTGGCTTTCTCAGTGCTGGGGTCACAGATGGCCACCACCACTGGTGATAGGGAGGGAGGCTTTCTGTATCTATTTTTCTACATAATTGTATCCTTTACACAATTTTTTTTAAAGCAACATTTGTTGTTTCTTGTTTTGTCATCTGCATGGATTTTATTTACTTTTCTTGCCGCGTTGCTGTGGCAAGAACTGCCCGCACTAGCTGTAATCTCTGAGCTGAGGAGCCTTGAACTGAGAGCAAACTGCGCTGTGGAGAGAGTTGCCCGGGCCAGTTAATAAATAAAACAGAAGGAAGGGCTGAGGTTGCAGCTCAGTGGTGAGGGATTCACCCAGCAGGCTCGGGGCTCCGGTGCCACCTCTCACACGGCTCAACAACATTGAAGAAAGCAGGCTGGTGGCCGCTGACCCCTTCCCTTGCTTCCAGCCCTAGGGAGAACAAACCACAGGGTTTTGAGTAGACATTCTTTATCCAGTGGAGAAGGTCTCCTGCCTTCTTAGCTTTCTTAAAGATTTTTAAAGCTAATTAATGAATTAATTAGTTGCATAGGTATGGGTGTGCCTGTGTGTGTGTGTGTGTGTGTGTGTGTGTGTGTGTGTGTGTGTGTGAGATGGGGCCCGAGGAGGTCAGAAGAGAGTGTTAGAAACAGTCGTGAGCTGCCGTGAGCTGCCGTGTGGGTTCTGGGACTGGAACTCAGGTCCTTGGCAAGAACAGCCAGTCTGATCTCTGACCCATCTCTCTGGCCCCTCCCTCCCCTCAGCCCTTTGGAGATATCTGTTCTCTATTCTTGATGGTAACTGTGTCTTGTCTCTCACACCGATGCCAGGCATTCTAGATGTTTCTTTCTGCTACTTTTTTCTTTTCAAACAGCTAGCTTTCATTTCATTGATTTCTCTCCAGCTTGCAGATTTAAACTTTTATCGATTGTTGCTTTTGTATTGATTATGTCCTTCTGTTTGTTTCGCTTTATTTTGAACCTTTTCTCTTACTCTGTAAAGAGGGTGATCAGGCCGCTGGCTTGGGTTTCGAGTTGCTGGAGTCAGAAGTGCTGCGGTTTCGGGACAAGAGCCCAAAGCTTCTGTTAGAAACTCCCCTCCCCACCCTGCTGCGGCTCCTTTCACCTGGCGGTCTGTGCTTTTGTTTTCTCTCCATGCTGTGTGTTTTTAAAATGTTTTTTGAGGTCCTCTGAGAGGCCCTACCCAGCAGTGCTTCAAAACAGATGCCGAGAGAGACTCACAGCCAAACATTCGCTGATGCATAGGGTGTCTTGTGGAAAAGCGGGAGGAATGAGAAAAGGGCCTGGAGGTGACAGGAGCTCTACAAGAAAACCAACAGAACCAACTAACCAGGGCCCAGAGGGGTTTGCGGAGGCTAAAGCACCAACCAGGCAGGAAACGGACCTAGGCCCTACAGACGGGAAGTTTAGGCCTCATGTGGTTCCTCCGGGAATGAAGTGGAGTTTACATGGGTCATGGATTCACTTACCTTCCTTTTGATCACTTTCCCCTTGCCAGGCCACAGGGGAAGAGGACATGCTCAGTCCTGATGCAACCTGGGGTGGATGGGGAAGGGAGGGGAGGAGAGATGGGGCTGTAATAAGGATGTAAGTGAATTAAAAAAAAAAAAAAGTCTTTTGAGGTCCAAACAGCTGCCTCAGCTGCTAAGGTGCTTGCTGTGCTAGCCTTACAACCTGAGTTCAATCCCCAGGACCTACACAAATGTGGAAGTCAAGAACTGACTCCACATTGTCCCCTGACACACACACACACACACACACACACACACACACACACACACACTGATAATAATAACAAAGAAACTTTGCTGGTGTTTAATCCGAGCACTTGGGAGGCAGAGGCAGAGGCAGGCAGATCTCTATGTTCAAGCTATCTTGGTCTATCTAGGGCATTCCAGAACAGCCAAGACTACATAGTGAAATCATGCCTCAAAAAACAAAAACAAAACAAAACAAAAAACCAAACAACTTTTTTTCTAAAGTTTCTCTGACCCACAGGTTACTTAGGAGTGTGCTGTTTAGTGTCTGAGTCTTGGGAGAGCGTCCTGGTATTGCTTGCGACTTAAAGTCTGTTACCTCAGAGAACACTCTCGCTAACGTTCCTTTCACATTGACAGAGCCTTACTTGAGGCTAGGATGTAGCCTTTAAAAACGTGTATTTATTTGTTACTCTAGTTGGGGGCCTACACCATGGCACACGTGGATGTCAGAACTTGTGACAGTCACTTCCCTCTTTCAACTCGGGTGTCAGGCTTGGCCACAGACACCTTCATCTGCTGAGCCATCTTGACAGTCTAATGTAAGCCTATCTTTTGTTTTGTTTTGTTTTGTTTTGTTTTGTTTTGTTGAGACAGGGTTTCTCCATGTAATCTTGGCTTCCTGAAACTCACTCTGTAGACAAGGCTGGCCTCGAACTCATAGAGATACATTTGCCTCTGCCTTCCAAATGCTGGGATTAAAGGTGTGCACCACCATACCCAGCAAGCCTGTCTTAACGAATGTTCTATGCCCCTGGAAATAGTACTCTGTGGCTGATGGGAAGTTCTCTAAATAACAGCAAGATCGCAGCTGGTGGTAAGTTTTGTGTCCCCGGTCAGTTGTGTGTCACTGTCCTTTGAGTCGAGAGAAGGTTTTTTAACAGTACGTTTATTCGTTTCTCCTTTTTGGTCCTGTTGGGTTTCTCTACCACTGTCTCAGGCAGGAGATCACTGCCTTCCTGGTGGGTGAGCCCTGTCATCTCTCATCTCTCGGAGTTCTCCCTCTTTGTCTCTCTAAGCTCCTTGCTTCTGAGCCTGCCTCCTTTCTCCAGTGCTAACAGAGACATGCCCACGTCTTTTAATTCCTTTTTGCACAGTGTTGAGGGCTAGATAGCAGATGTCTTCGTCAGGCATGTGTGTTTGAACACTTGATTACCAGCTGGTGCAGCTATTTTGAAGGCCTTAAGGAGGTGGAGGAGGTGGTCACTGGGGAGGGCCTCAAGGCTTTCTAGTCTGACCTGACTTCCTGCTCCCTCTCTGCTTCTTGTCTGCAGGTACAGTGTGAGCGGCCAGCCTCCTGCTCCTGCAACCATGTCTTCCTCTTCAGCTGCCATCTTTCTCACCATGACAGAGTGACCCACTCAAACTGTGAGCCACAATAAGCCCTTTCCATCAATCTGTGTTTGCTGGGGTATTTTCCTCAGCTCCAGGAAGTAAAACTGTGACGCCTGGTATGTGTTTTTTCATCCATGCTTTTATTTTGGTGTGAAAGTACTCTGCATTCCACAGAAACCACGCCTTGGACTTTGAGCTGTTCCCTGGGTTGTTGATAGTGTCTGGTACTCTCCCACAGTCAACAGCACAGGGCAGGCAGGATGTTCTTGGCAGTGTGCCCTGTGGCCAGTGGTGATGTTCAGATGTTCAGGGTTAGTTCAGTAGGTGTTTTCAAATTGTAAGACTTTCAGTTTACAGTGGCTGTAAATTGAAGCATAGCTACATTTTAATATTTTTCTTTCCTTTTTGTTATTTTTTATTATTATTATTATTATTATTATTATTATTATTATTATTATTATTATTATTAGCAGCTCAGGCAATACATCCCAACTGCAGTTCTCTTCCTCCCAGTTCTCCAACCTCCTCCTTTCTTCCCTAGACCCACCTTTCTTCCGTTTCCCTTCAGAAAAGAGCAGTTTCCCCAGGGACATCAACTGAGCACAGCCTAACCAATTACAATACGTCTAGACACAAACCCTCACATCAAGACTAGATGAGGCAACCCAGCAAGAGGAAAGGTGTCCCAAGCGTAGGTGAAAGAGTCAGAGACAGGACCCCCACTGCTACTGTGAGGCCCACAAGAACACCACGCTAACAACTATGACATATATGCAGAGGAACTAGAGCAGACCCAGGCAGCTGGGACTGATTCTGTGGGCTGTGTTCTCCCGGTGTCCTCGACCTGTCTGACTCCTACAATCCTTCTTTCTCCTCTTCCAAGGGTTTCCTTGCCTAATGTTTGGCTGTGAGTATTTGAATCTGCTCCATCAGTTGCTGGATGAGGCCTCTCTGAGGACAATGGCTAGACACTTAGTAATCTACTGGGTGTAGTAGAGTATCATGGGGATCATGCCATTGATTTTTTTTTCTTTCTTTCTCTTTTTGATCTGTCATGTTTGGTTCTAACCTGGGTCTCCAGGGCTATCTAACCTCTAGTTCCTGGTAGTAAATTGTGACATATCTGTATTTAAATAAGTTTCTTTTCTTTTCTTTCTTTCTTTCTTTCTTTCTTTCTTTCTTTCTTTCTTTCTTTCTTTCTTTCCTTCTTTCTGGCAGGGTCTCTCTATGTGACCCTGGCTCTCCTGAAACTCATTATGTAGACCAGGCTGGCCACAGACTCACAGAGGTTTGCTTGCCTTTGCCTCCCAAGTGCTGGGATTAAAGGTATGTGCTACCATGTCCAGTTTTAAATGTGTTTCTTGTAGTTACATTTGAGTCATTAAAAAAGTCTGCTATGGCTGGTAGGTGGTAGCACACATCTTTAATCCCATCACTCAAGAGTCAGAGGCAGACAGATCTCTGAGTTCAATGCCAGTCTGGTCTACAGGGCAAGTTTCAGGACAGCCAGAGCTACACAGAGAAACTTTGTCTTAAAAAACTGAAAAGAAGAAGAAGAAGAAGAAGAAGAAGAAGAAGAAGAAGAAGAAGAAGAAGAAGAAGAAGAAGAAGAAGAAGAAGAAATAAAAGAAGAAGAAGTCTATTTGGAGGCTTACAAGATTGTTCAGTGGGTTAGGACACTTGCTGCCAAATTATTTGGCCTGAAATCAACCTATGTCACATGGAGGAAGAGAGAACTGATTTCTGTAACTTGTCTTCTGACTCCACACGTGAGATACAGAAGCATAAAGCATACACACCACACACAATGCAAATGCATTCATAAAACACACATGCATGGTATCCACAGTAAATAAATAAATTAATGTAATAAAAAATTTTTAAATCTACTCTGTAGAGGCTGGAGAAATGGCTCAGCCATTAAGAGCACATGCTGTTCTTGTAGAGGACCCAGGTTCAATTCAGAGTACCCTCATCAGACAGCCTACGACGCCAACAACCCTAGTTCTGTCTTCCAAGGGTACATCTATGCACATGGTGTATATACATACTCTCAGACATACACACATATACATAAAATAAATAATTCTTTAAAAAAAAAGTCTGGATGTGGTAGCACAGACAGAAGTCACTCAAAAGCAGAGGCACAAGTATCTCTCTGTGCATGAGGCCTACAAAAGCAAGTTTCAGACCAGCCAAGGCTACATACAGAGACTCTGTCTTAAACAAATAAACAAACAAAATCTACTCTACAAATCTCTGTGTTTTTAATTAATGAATTTAGGCCATTTGTACTTAGTGTAATTGCTAATATGTTAGGATTTAAGATGGGCATTGTTTTTGATTTTATGTTTGTTCCCTCTGTTTCCCTTTATTTTTACCTTGGTGTTGGATCCCCTGGATTTGGAGTTACAGGTGGCTTGGAACTGCTGAAATGGTGTTATGAATGGGACTTGGGTCTTTTGTAAGACAATATATACTCTTAACTAGTAAGCCATTTGTCCATCCCAAGTCTGTTGTTTCTACCCATTTTCATTTGTTTGTGTTTAGTAACATTACAAGGGCTGCAGGAACCTGTACTCACATTCATACCTCCACATTCCGACAGACATATCTACACATAATTAAAATAATGCAATTAAATCTTTAAAAATAAAATAAATTTTTATTAGTCCTTTGAGAATTTCATACAATGCATTTTGATCATACTTATCCCACACTCCTGCAGCTCTTCCCAGATCCACCCTGTCCTCCCTCCCTTCCCTACACACCTAACCTTGACAAGTCAGGTCCTCCTCTTCCTCCTTCTTCTTCGTTTTTTGTTTGGTCTTTGTTTTTTAAAATTTTTATGGAGTCTAATTTGTGCTGCCCAACTGCCCTTGGGAGAGGATCCTGCCCTGCAGTGTGGTTGACTTATTAGGGATTACATCATTAAAAAAAAAAAAACCCAAACCAAAAACCAAACAAACAAAAAACCTGCCTCTCCCTTCTCCACATGGCAACAGTTCCTCAGCTATTTCCTGCCCGTCTTCTGCCCTCCATGCTGAGGCCTTGGCTTGAGTTTGCACGCTCTTGTTCATGCTCTCACGATTGCTGTGAGATCAATTCAAATGTGCACTCCCCCTGTCATTTCTGTAAAACGCTGTCTCCTTGGAGTCATCCACCACCTGTGGCTCTAACAATCTCTCTACACCCTATTCATTGAAGATCTCTGAGGTTTCTGGAAGGTGTGTGATATGGATGTGCCATTTTGGGCTAAGCACTCTACAGTCTTGTATTCTGTCTATGATGACCAGTTGTGGGTCTCTGAGTTAGTTGTCTTCTCCTACAAGAAGCATATGTTGAGAGACACTCTAGTCTGAAGTTCCTGGTCAGACTCCACCTTGTTCTTTAAGATGAGGTCTCACTCTGTAGCTCACACTAGTCTTGAACTCAGACCAATTCTCCTGCCCCAGTGTTGCGCTTGTTTTAAAACTCTATTTATTTGGGGTATTTAAGCCTCCATTTCCCTTCCACCAACCCTTTAACCCTAGGTAAGAGAGGTTAGTGGGGAGAGGGGGTACAGGCCCCTTTACTTCTTCCAGCTGTTTAGGATTGATGGGCTCTTTTGAGGCTATACCAATCTCCATCAACAGCAAACACAGCTAGCAGTTTCCTCTGTCTTCTCCAAGCTGCTCCACCATAAATAATCTCTTCTGTGTTGCTCTAAATCACCACATTCTCCATCTTTGGTCTCTCCAAACTTCCACTCCTCTCTTTCTGGGCTCTTATATTAATATCCATTGGAGTCCTAGACCACACCCCTCTCTGTGCTACACGAGTCAGGCCATTACCAGCTGGCAAAGAATATGCCCTTCAGGAGGCAATTATCAGCTGTGGACAAACTAAAGCCCAAACTAAAACATCACATTTGGGTGTTCTTGTGGAATGTATATAATTTACCATTGTTTATTCAAATGCTTCTCTACCCCATTATCTGGTTTCAGTCCAGACATTGCACTGTGATGCTAGGAATAAATCACTTGTCTCAAGTTTGTGTGAATATGCCACCATTTGTTCTCTGTATTGTCAATAAAACAACCAGCCAATGCTGTGCAATGGAGAGAATAGGATGATGCGAGTGGGGGGAGTTGGAGAGAAGAAATGGGCAGGAGAGGACTGGGAACTATCAGGAGAGATGACCTGGACCTAAGATATGACTAAAAGCAAGTATAAGGTGGGAAATCTGAATGGGAGGAAACTATGCAGGCTTGGAGGTTTAGAATGGAGTAATTATTACCCAGCATTGTATTCTAGGTTACTAATTCTGTTTAATATTGTCTTGGAACAATATTAATGTTGTAATACAATGGCTGATGTGCTCCATTTTACAGAGTTTGGAAAACTGAAATACATGAATCATGCCATAGATTCATATTCAGAATTTCCATGGGCTTTTGCCTTAAATTTTGGACAGCCTAATCCTAAGGTTATACATTTGTTAGAGATGATAAATGTTTTGGAAATGCCCTTACAAATTGGGGCTAATGATGTTTCATCATATATATCCATTGGAATTCTACAATATTTTAAACATGACATGAAACCTATTACAAATATAACTTACATTCCAACAGATCAAACAATTATAAAAAATATCCAACAGTAATTTTAAAAAAATGGTCATAAAACAAAAGGAAAATAGCTTCCCAAAATAGATTAAATAATAATTTATCCATTTAAAAATATTTAAATAAGATAAATAACACACCTACTAAGACACAATAGAATTTTTAAAAGACTACTAAATTAAAACAAATTCTAATTCCAAAATGGAGAACAAGGAATATATTATGCTGGAGAAAAAGTTTTACATATATTCATATATGTAAAAATGTTGGGTTCCATCAAAACTAATAAAATCAAATATAACAGAGGAAGACCACCAAAAGATCTTGTTCACACACAAGAGGAGAAAAATCAAGAAGACTAAACAAAACAGGTAACATAAATTAATAATTCCTTCACATGGAAACAACTCTAATACTGACTGAGACATAAAAAATGTCTCTAACCAGAACTTCAACAACACATGGCCAATAAATTCTTGGTTACAATATCCTCAAAATTTATTATGCCATTCTTTTAATTGACATAAATAAAATTGGTTTGCAGTTTAATTTCTTCCTACACATTTCACACATTTATAATTTTAGGACTATATAATGCTTTTGAAAAATCATATGTTTACAAAACAAAAGAACTGGATCCCAGAGATGCTAGATCAAACCTGACAAAATTCATCCTTCCAACATGCTGAGACATTTACACATCTGTTCCAACATCTTGCATATTTCAGCATCCTGCTTGTTCCTGCCTCAACTGCTTTAATTGCTGTTTCTCATCAAAGCCTGCTCTCAAATGAAAAAAACTACTGATCTCAACTGGTCCAGCATTTCAGACTGTTTCAAACAGAACTTCTATTAAGCCTAAAACTTCTCAACATTCAAAAACTGAACAACAAGTGTTAATACTTGCTTAATTAACCATTTTCCCCCATTTCCTTTGGGCCCTCCAACAGAATTTCTGCATGTCCAAAAAAAATCAACTAAAAAAAATTCATGAGAACAATCACAAGGTTAAGCTCAGGGATTTCTCTCTTTTCCTTTTTCTTTTCTCTATTTTTCTTTCTTAGTTAATGAGAAAAAGGGGTTAAAAAGAAATACAGGGATATGTTATAGTAATAATTAGACAAAAGGTAGATTATTGAATCTACTCAACTTAAGGCTTTATTTGTTATTCTCAAATAAGGTTATTTTTAACTCTGGTATACGATTTTGTGTATTGATGTAATAATAAGTATTTTTAATACATTGATAAATTTTAGTATATTGATACAAATTCAAGGTTATTTATAATACTTTTAAACTGCTGTCACAAACTGTTTAGAGTACTAGGTAATGCAAATTAATTGCTAGTTAATCAACTCATAGTCATGTCAAGCACTAGTCTAATTTATCACAGGCGTATACATCCTAGGTTTTACAGATAGATATGATTCTGTAAACAGGTCATTATATAGATAGGCAAGTCTTCAAAGACTTCAGAGACCTACAAAATATGGCATTTAAAAATGTCTTTATTATTTTAAAGGTTCTTTGACAACGAGACAGGTCATCTCCTGGCAGCACCCAGCTTACTTCAAAGATGATGATGAGCATCAAAGAACCTCCCTATGGAAATGACATCAAATGTGGCAAATGAGCCATCAGGACAAAAAGAAAATGCCCTTGTTTCCTGACAGACAGAATTCTGCCAAAAATGGGCAAGCTTAAATACAGGCCAAGTCTACTGCCGAACTCTGCCAAGATAGGGTAAGCAAGCCCTAAATAGTTCCTGCTTCACATATATGTCTGTCAAATATACTGAGCCAGAAGGCTGAAGATGATGATGCTTCAGTGTTATAGAGTTATGGGTGACTGTTCAGGCAGCAAACTGTCTCTGTCAATTTTTTATTTTGGGGGGAGCTGCTAACATGCACTTCCTAATTACTTTAGTAACTAATTTTATTCCTTTTCAAGTCTCTGGTGGGGTTGAAGATCAAATAGTTATAGTTTCACAATTAACTTAAGTTGTTTAGAATTTAAGAAAATGTTTTCATATAGGTAATACCAATAAGGATAAAAGTTAATTTAGGTATAAAACCCTAAACTTGTCCAGACAGGATAATCAAATACTTCCTCCTAAGTTGTCAAATACACATGGACTGGACATTGCACATGTAAATCTTGCCTAACAGTTTTCTTAATTATTATTGTATTAACAAAAAAAAGAAAGCTTTTATTGGACTTAAAGGGGGAAATCTTGGTATAATGTTCTTGTGGAATGTATATAATTTACCCTTGTTCATTCAAATGCTCATTTCTCTACCCCACTATCTGGTTTCAATGCCAATATTGAATTGTGATGCTTAATTCTAAGCATCACCTGTCTCAAGTTTATGTAAATATGCCACCATTTGTTCTCTGTATTGTCAATAAAACAACCAGCCAATGCTGTGCAATAGAGAGAATAGGATGTGAGTGGGGGGAATTGGAGAGCAGAGATGAGCAGGAAAGGACTGGGAACCATCAGGAGAGATGACCTGGACCTAAGATATGATTAAAAGCAAGTATAAGGTGGGAAATCTGAATGGGAGGAACTATGTGGGCTTAGAGTAAACTGGAGTAATTATTGCCCAGTATTGTGCTCTAGGTTAGTTAAATAAATCCTAATCTCTGTGTGGTGATTTGGGTGTACAGCTGGTTTAGGAATAACCACTGTTTGACTAAACAATAAATCAATGATAAATATTAATAGTCAACATTCGGAATTGAAACAAAACACGTTTACATAATATAACTGAGTTTTTAAAGAAACCAAAACTTCCACTATACCTCAGCCTCCTGAGTGCTAGGATTACTGGTGTGAGGCGCCATACCTGGCAGGCCTTTTTTTAACCTTTTTTTTTTTCTTCCTGCCAATTTTATTTCTTCTGTACTAGCAATTTTATTTTTACATTTGCTTGTTTTGTGTGCTGTGGAGGATGGGATGGAGAGGAATGTATGCATGCCACAGTATCTGTATGACCATCAGGGGACAGCTTTTGGGAATTGGTTCTCACCCTGCAGGTTCCAGGAATAGAACTCAGGGTGTCAGGCTTAGCCCTAATTTACCCATCTTGCTGGCCCAAAATCTCATCTTCTATTTTCTTAGTTCTTTAGTTCCTTTCAGTTTCGAGAAGTTCCTTTAGCCCATTTTCTTAGGGACAGCCTGCTAGTTTTTCTGAGACTGTCTTCTCTCCTGATGGAGATCGTCTTTGGGTGGGGCCCGGCATTGGTGTTCCTCCTCTTTCAGTCTTGGCAAGCTTGTGCCACTTCCTCCGGCCACCGTGGTTTCTGATAAGAAAATTACCAGCCAGAATTTTCAAAGAACTGAGAAAATAGGGGGTGAAAGCTATTAAAATATATTGTATATAAGTCTCAGAGAACTAATAGTTTAAAAAAGAAAGTTGGTATTATTCTAATGTTTCTATAGACAAGATGCAGAGTCTGAACTCAGGAGCCTCCAGCTGTGGCTGAGGGTGACCTAGGAGCGTCACAGGAGGCAGCTGCCTTTACAGCACATGCTGGAAGGTGGAAACGTCAAGAGGCCCTGGCAGTCCTTAGTTGTCCTTAGGAGACAGGGTCAGAAGGCTGGCCTTGAACTCACTCCTGATTCTCCTGCCTCTGCCTGTCAAGTCCTGTGATAACAGCTATATGCACCTCACCAGGGGGAGCCCAGCCCTCTTGAGTGGTTACTACTGTCCTGGGAGTAGGTTAGACCCGGGAGTGGGCTCCTGATAGAAGGATGACCTGGCTCTCTTCCTTCCCTCTCTGCTTCCCACTATGGGACATACAGGGGAGTCAAATTACCTTCACCACAGGCCCACATCAAGCCCTTGGAGCTCACAGCCTCCAGAACCTGAGCCAATCAACCCCTCTGTTCTTCCTCAGTTACCCCAATTCAGGCGTTCTGCTATAGCACACTAACCAACCCATAACACTTATAAAACCAGATCTTGATGCACTTTGTAACTGCTTTCCCCGAGTCCTTTTGCTAACATAAAAGCAGAACCATCAACCCAGGAACTGGAGAGATGGCTCAGCAGTTCAGAGCACTGGCTGTTCTTGCAAAGAACCCAGGTTTGATTCCCAGCACCCACCTGGCAGCTCACAACTGTAACTCCAGTTCCAGAGGATCTAGCACCCTTTTCTAATCTCTGCAGAGAGTTCTGGTGTGCTCAGGCTATCCGCCTCACAGCCGAATCAGAGCCTGGCTCTGCAGAGATTTCCAAGTTGGCTCTTCCTTGGTTTGCTCCCTTGCATCTTCGACTGGGCACAGCCACCCTGATGCACACTAGCTCACAGCGTCACGGGGAAGAACTCTCCTCATCCGAGAGGCAGGCCCTCCCCTGGCAGGGACACCCATCGCTGGCCATGGCCCCCTTGGCTCCTGCAGCACTCACCTGGCTCCTGCATGTCTTCAACTGCACCAACAGCTGTTCTGCCTAAGTCTCCCCTTCCTGGGGACCTGCAAGCCCAGTCAGCAAGAAGCCGCAGGCTGCGTTCCTTAATGAGTAGGGAAATGTGGCTCCAGAGTTCTTTTGTTTTGTTTTGTTTTGTTTTGTTTTGTTTTGTTTTGTTTTGTTTTTCAAGACAGGGTTTCACTGTGTAGCCCTGAATGTCCCAGAACTCAGTCTATAGACCAGGCTAACCTCGAACTCAAAGATTTGCCTGCCTCTGCCTCCCAAGTTCAGAATTCTTGAGGGAGTCTATGAAACCCGGGCTCCTTTTGTTCTCAGCTTCATGAACCACTAAGAGTTTATGGAATTTCCACTGTGTGCTGGACTCTGCCTGGTTGTCTGGGGGAGCTGAATGTAGACTGAAAACCTACCTCTTCCCAACAGATTCCTCTGTCTAGTCCCTGGAGCCTGTGAATTTGCTAACTTAAGTATCAGAAGTACTTGGCAGATGTGTGTAGCTAACCTAAGGACTCTGAGATGGGAGATAACCTAGGATGCCCTGGGTAACCTCACAGGTCCTTCACCAAGGGGAGGCAAGGTCCAAGGTACAGAGGCAGAGGTGAGGAAGATGTGTTTGTGGGAGAAGCCAGGAAGAATGTGAATGATGTCTGGAGGCTGGGGAGGAAATGGACCCACTAAGGAGCCTCCAGAGTTTCTGCTCAGCTGTTAGAGTAGAGATGAGAAAAACTGAGACAGCCTTAACCCATGCCTTCAATGGGAATGCCCATACCCATGCCCTCTATGGTGGTTTGAATGGGAATGCCCATTCCAACCAGGTATTTCAATGCTTAGTCACCAGGGAGTGGAACTGCTTGAGAAAGATTAGGAGGTGTGGCCTGCTTGGGGCAGGTGTGGTCTTCTTGAAGAAAGTGTGTCACTGGGGGTGGGTGGGCTTTGAGGCTTCAAAAGCCCAACTAGGCTCAGCATCTCTCGTTCTGCTGCTGCAGAACTGCATGCAGAACTCAGTTACCCTCCCAGCACCGTGTCTGTTTGTGTGCCACCATGCTGCTCACCATGATGACAATGGACTGAACTCTGAAGCCACAAGCCAGCCCCCACTAAATGCTTTCCTTCATAAGAGTTGCTATGGTCATGGTGTCTCCTCACAGCAACAGAACAGTGACGGAGACGCATAAGGAGAAGCCCCTCAGTGTATCAAAGGCAATGACTGAAGACTCTCAGTCACTTCAGAGACAAGTGGCCCCTGGAATGAGAGTCCCCTTGGACCTATTATGACTGGTCCTGGATCATCTTAGAAGCAAGAGCTGGTAGATAGAAGCTAGGGACACAGCCAGGAATGTCTTGCTTCTCATATAGGTCCTCACTGGATTAAAATGGATGAGTGTCTCTGTGCAAGAAAATCCCATTTTCAAGATGGAGAAACTGAGGAAGGAGAATGAAGAAGGCTCCTCAAAGGAGTCTAGAAAGCCAGAGGCTGGCTTTCAGGACTGAGTAGTGTCCTCACATAGAGAGATGCCACATCTGTTGGCATAGAAACTGGAATGTCTAAGATCCCCCTGCACTTAAGAGACAAAGACAGTGGGACCACAGCACACCTTCCCCAGCCTTCGCCTCGCCCTGAAGGGCTGCTCATTGTCTGAGAGCCAAGCTCCCCCTTCTTCCCTCTGAGGAGCCAGCTGGAGCTGCATGTGCGGCTAACACCGGCCTCCTCACAAATGACAACCACAACAAACACCGAACATTACAGTGACTGCCGGATGTGACACTGCTTGGTTGCCATGACAAAACGCCAACAGCGGCGTCACGAGCAAGATGACCAGTCCCAGAGATCATGGGAGAGTCAGGGGCCAGGAACATGGTCTGTTGTTCAGGGCCAAAGGCTCAGCAAAAAGAAAACATTTTGTGAGGTTTCTTTTAACTGCGTGTGTGTGCACGGATGCAGGTGTCCGAAGGGAGGCCAGAGGCATTGGCTGCATTTGAAGCTGGAGTCACAGGTGCTCGTGAGCCCTCTGTACAGTGCTGGGAACTGAACTTGCACCTTCTGCAAGAGAATACACTTACCTTCAGCCTCCAAAAATCTTTTGTTGTTGTTTTGTTTTGTTTTGTTTGAGACAGGGTTTCTCTGTGTAGCCTTGGCTGCCCTGGACTCGCTTTGTAGACCAGGCTGGCCTCAAACTCACAGAGATCAGCCTGCCTCTGCCTCCTGAGTGCTGGGATTAAAGGCGTGTGCCACCACACCTGGCTAAAAATCAATCTTTTTTTTTTTTTTTTTTTTTTGAGACCAGGTCTTATGCATTGTAGGTGAGGCTCAAAGCTGCTTTGCTGCCAAGGATGACCTTGAACATCTGATGCTCCAGTCTCCACCCCTTGCGTGCTGGGACCACAGGTGGGCAACCACACTCACATTATGTGGTATTGGGACTGAGTGCGGGCTTCAAAGGCTGGGCAAGCACTCTGCCAACTGGTTCATACCCCAGCCCAGGAATTTCTGAGCTCCATGGAAACAACCCAGCCTTAATTAATCTCACTTCCCTAGTGTTGCAAGCATTTTCTCCCTGGAGGAGGGGGTGGGAGGGAAACCAGGCAATGTCTACCCCCTCGTTTTAAGGCCCCGGTGACAATCTAAGGTTCACTTCTACCAAAGCTCCCCCCGGCAAGCCAGTGTATCAGGTTTACTTCGCAGAGCATGAGTGAGGGGTCGTTTACAGGAGTTCGGGGGTGGGGGTGGGATGGGGACCGGCCCCAAGGCAGCCATCCTAGGAAGTCTTCACTTAGAATGGATGATGGCCCCTCCACAGCTGCATACATGGAACTTCCTCCCCTAGTCCTCTCCTCCCAGAGACCCTGGGTGACAGGTAACCAGGGCAACCGGTTTCGAGGAGTGACTAAGCCCTCAGGTGAGAGTCCCATGGTCTACCTTTGCCTCTGTGAGGGGACCCAGCAGTCAACAAGGCCAGCTGTGAACAGCTCCAGCAAACAGACTCAGAACGACTCCTGAAGATGGCGTCTGCTTGGCTCAGGGGACAGTCCTGTATAGCAGACAGCATTCAGCTGGTACAGGGAACTCTGAGGCAGACAGCACTGCACCTCAAGGTCAGCTCTGTGCACTGGGTGACACCACTGTCCCTTGTACCCAGAGAACACTGCTCCCTGAAGCCTTTCCACACCAAGCAATCAGGCAGAGGGCTGCTGCACTGGGCAGGGCCACCGAGGGACTGACGAGCACAGCAGCTTCTGTTTGGTGATGTCGGCCAGTGGCTGGAGCAGAATGGGGACTGGGTGTCTAGTCAGGAGCAGCGCATAGCTGGCATCTCCAAAGGACAGCTGTGATGGATGAGATGGCGACAGACCCAAGCCAAGATCTGCAAAGCTGTGGTGGCTGAGGACACGGTCTCGCCCTGCTCTGGCTGGCCCACCTTCAACCCACAGTGAGAGGCATGGGAGCAGAGGTATGAGGGCCTTATGCCTTCCAAACTTTGCATAATAGTGGGGTCTTCGATGAGGACCCTAAAGACCCAGCTGCTGGATGCTGTCAGAGGGGGCAGCTTGATGTTTGCATGGGAGGTCAAAGGGCAGGATTGTTCCCAGGCCTGACAGAGGACCATGGAAGAGTGGGGCTGAGAAGTGGACTGAGCCAGAACAGGGATGAGGTGGGTCTGGTTTGGAAAATCACCTGAGAGGGTGAAGCAGAGAGCAAGAAAATGCTGCCTCCTCCATAGGAAGCTCTTGGGTCTTGGCAGAGAACAAACACCTCTGAGCCTGCTCTGTACAGTGATGTGGTGAGGTAAAACTAGTTACCTGGCCCCAGCAAGCAGCCACCCATCCACACATGCCTGCTTTAACGTGTTTGCCACACTCCATACCTGGTGCTTGTCCTTCTGTCCCCAAGAAGAAGGTTCTGATCGTAGCAGACCTCAGCTTACCTGAGGATGCTCTGGTGGGCAGCGGACACCCGCTGAAGCCCTGCCTGGAGCTTCTAGCCAGCATGGGGAGAGACTGCAGGAGACTCTAGGTGATGGGTGAAAGAGGTTGAGAGAAATGGGCCCAACTCTGCTCCGTCCTCCCTTCCCTGAAAACAACCAGTCAAGTGTGTGTGTGGATGGGGGGTGGCTGTGCATAAGGGCTAAAGCCACCTTCTACATGGTTACCTCAGATTCAGAGCTGAGCTCAGGAGTCTGACAGACCTGTGGGCTCCTGGGCATCGGCTCACACCATAAAGCAGTGGGCAATCCAGGTCCCTTATTGGTCCACAGCGACTGAGCTGTCTTCCCTTTAATCTGGCCTGTGGGAAACAGAGGCAAGCAGATCTCTGTGAGTTCCAGGCCAGCCAGGGCTACATAGTGAGATCCTGTCTGAAGAGTAAATAAAAAATCGGGCGGTAGTGGTGCACCCTTTAATCCCAGCACTCGAAAGGCAGAGGCAGGTGGATCTTTGTGAGTTTGAGCCTGGTCTATAGAGCCAGGATAGGCCACACAGAGAAACCCTGTACTGAAAAACAGAGAGAGAGAGAGGGAAGAGAGAGAGAGAGAGAGAGAGAGAGAGAGAGAGAGACTGCAGCTCACAATTCCACAGAGGTGTCCACGAACCTGCAGCTACGATGGCAACAGGAGTCAGGTAGATGAGGTGGGGGATGAAAGACAGTCCTGCCATAGAGCTTTGAGCTAACACCCACGGGTGTGCAGTACTCATGCCCAGCTGCATAAGTACACTAGGTATTTGACCTGGCCAGGGCCATTTGTAAAGGTTTCTCTCTCCAGAGAGAGGGCTTCAGACTCCTCCGCATTCCTGTACTCTGTCCTCCCGGAGCCTGAGAGCAGTCTGCACTTCCGGACTCTTGGGAAAGGGGCTGGCTAGGCAAGTTTAGCTTCTGAAGGAGGAAAAGACAGCTTGGGTCTCCAGCTGGCTGCTCTCCACCAGCAGAGAAGCTCAGGGTCCTTCCTCAGGTCTCACAACCAACTGGGTCTGACCTTCACCAGGTGCCCAGAGCGACCTCCAACCTCAGGTACTCAGAACCCACCCAACCTGGGTTTTAACCACATCAACAAAGTACAGTTGGGGTGACATGGAGGCTAGGGTGTGACTAAAGAATTGAGTGCTGTAGCCTCCCCAGGTTGGCACAGGAAACCAACCACCCCTCTTCCCTGGACACATAGAGTCAGCCTTGTCCTTTTGCCCTTGCCGGGTTTGGAGAGGCCTCCTGTTAGCTCACTCCCAGTCCCCTCCCGCCTCCCCAACCCCCATGCCGCTGAAAAGTAAGAAACTTCGCCAGGACCCTCAGCCCTTGGCTCGGCTCCTCCAGCAGCTGTGTGTCTCTGGCCCGTGAGCTCTGTGAACTGGCCTGGACAGCTCCCTGCAGATCCAGCTGAGGGTGAGGTGGCCAGCCTGCCTTGCAGTCTCTGGGAGCACAGAGGTGCCCAGAGAGCTGCAGAGCCCAGAACCCGGGTTCGAGGTCTGCAGAGTACATTAGCCACGATCCTCTCTCCCCAGATCCCTGGCTGGGCTTCCACTGGATTCCCTGGCTAGCTCAGGCCACAGCCATACCACGGGCTACAGGAAAGCAGCCTGCGGTTCTTTGGCTTTGATTGCACAACCCTGATGCAGGAGGCCCAGCGGACATCTGTTCTTGAGGCTGGTCCAGCACCTATACCTCCCCTCCCTGCCAAAAGCCCCCTCGAATACCCCACAAAGAGCTCCCCAGTGTGCACAGTCCGGGAGGGGTCCTGCCTCCCCAGATGCTCTGGCCTTCCTTGAGCAGGGACTAACTAGCCTGTAGCTTTGCCTGGTCACCAGCCATTGCCTGAGCATTCAGGCGCATTCCTTGTCCTGACCAATGGCGCCTGAGTCCTGCCTCTCTCTCCCTCTCTTCTTTTCTCTCCGAGTGGTCCCTTCACTGGCGATGAAATTCTTTCCTGAAAAGGTAAACAGACCCCTCTTCTCGAAACAGTAGACACATTAAGCCTGGCTCTGCCTCAGCAGAGGTGAGGCCTTGAGCAGGATGCCTGTCTCTGGGCCTGAGTTGCACGTTTGTACATCAGAGCTTGTCTCCCAGGATGCCTCACTGGTACTGCCTATATAGCCCATGCTTGCTTTGACCATTGAGGCCACGTAGACAGGAATGTCCGCTGCCCAGGGCCTTTCTGCCTTGCCCCTGAGGTCTAGGTCTGTGAGATGTGGTCAGTGGAAGAGAGTAGCTGAGGGTGCCTTGGTGACATTCTGTACTGTCCTGGGGTCATGGGGAACTGCTCCTCAGCCTGTGGAAGGCCAGCACAGGAGTGACTTCACAGAATAACTGTCTCCTCTAGAAGCCAGTGAAC
Organism: Psammomys obesus; assembly: GCF_907164565.1. Taxonomy (NCBI): domain Eukaryota; kingdom Metazoa; phylum Chordata; class Mammalia; order Rodentia; family Muridae; genus Psammomys; species Psammomys obesus. The sequence goes on along the minus strand of NW_026585895.1, from coordinate 50,229,038 downwards.
TCGTTGGTTTTGATTTTCCTTTTGCAGGACTAAGGATAGAACCCAGGGCTTAGAACCTACTAGGTAAGCACTCCAAAGCTAATTTACACACAGCATTTTTTCTCCTTTTCTGTATCTGTTATATTTATTTATTTGAGTGTGTGTGTGTGTGTGTGTGTGTGTGTGTGTGTGTGTGTACATTGCACCATGGTACTCAAGTATAGAGGTTAGAGAGAAACCTGGGGTAGTCAGTTCTTGCCTTCCACCAACGGGATCCTAGAAACTGAACTCGTAACTGGCAGCACTTTTATCCATGGGCTGCCTGGCTGGATGAACCCCTTTTAGACAGGATCTAAGTTATCCAAACTGGCCTTGAAATTGTGAAGCTGACGTTAGGCTTGTGCCACTAGGCCTGGCTAAGTTTTACAATTTTATTGAAAATTTAGGAGGTTGCCAAGTGTGCAAGGTACACCTTTAATCACAAAACTCAGGAGGCAGAGGCAGGTGGATCTCTGTGAGTGTGAGGCTAGGCTGGTCTACAGAGTAAGTTCCAGATAGTCAAGGCTACACAGAGAAACCCTGTCTTAAAAAACCAAAAGAAAAAGTTTTGGATGTTTATTCAGACCTAAATATCTTGTTCCTTGTCTCTTATACACAAACACACACACACACACACACACACACACACACACACACACA
>NW_026585895.1:50197555-50228260 GCF_907164565.1 Psammomys obesus | reverse complement strand
CACACACACACACACACACACACACACACACACACACACACACCAGTTACAAGTTGGAGGGCTAAAAAACAGCTTTGTATAACTGCCCATACCAAGGCCACCAACCCTCAGATGTCTCGAATGGTTGGTCAGGTTCTCCCCACTCAGGTTCCACAGCCCTGGTAAACGTCATTAGCACTAATCCATCTCAGCTCATCCACCCCAAGAGGACAGGATGTGCAATAGAGATGGCAGTGTGTTCCCCAAGCTCTGAGTTATGTCTTTACTGGGGAGAAATATAAGTGGACTACATTTCCCAGAATCCTTTGCATTTAGGCGTGTCCACATGGCTGAGCTCTAGCCAATGGAGTTAGTCAGGGAGGGAAGTGTCCCGTCCCTCCCGTTTTAACCAGGAAATAAACATCCTTTCATGCTGTCCTCCACAGTTCCTTTCCCTCCTACCACTATTGCAGAGAAGACCCTAAGAAGGAGAGGGCCACAGAGAGCCAGGTCTTGCCCCTCCCTCTGCCAGCCCGTAGCTGGTGTAAAGCAATGGATGTGCTTTTGTCTGGGGGTTGTCTTGGTTTCTTTTCCTGTTGCTGTGATAAAATACACTGACAAAGGGAACTATAAGCCTGGCCAAGAATCTGTGACTGGGAGTTTAAGGGCCTCGCTGAGAAGCCCCTACACTGGTCACCAAAATGGACATGATATTAAACTGCCTTCATCAGCGAAGTTTCCTTCTCACAGTGGATGAGTTCTTGAGATTCATGACTTGTCAAGTGCAGGGAATGCCTGGCCCTAAGTAGGACATCTATCACACACACACACGCATGCACATGCACAGGAGCACGAACATGAACACGCACACAAACATGCACATACATGCATGCCCTTGATGTGAATATTGGAAGGGGATTTGCTGGAAAGAAAGGTTTCATCTGGAGAATAGGGGAAGGAGGGTAGGTAATGGTGGTGAAAGGATTAAAATTCACCACACGTGAATGAAACTGACAGAAAATAAAAAATAAACTAAAAATGCTCTCTGATAAAAGCAAATTAACAGAGAAAGGTTCATTTCAGCTCATAGTTCAGTCACACATCAAAGTGGGGAAGTCAAGGCAGGAGGCGTTTGAAGCCGCTGCTCCCATTTCATCCACAAGCTAGTGTGCAAATCTGCTTTCTCCATTTCATACAGTCCAGGATCCCAGGGAGGGAGGGGTTCCATCCTCAGAGAGGTTCATCTTCCGGTCTTAGTGCAGTCAGGACAATCCCCTGCAGGTGGGCTCCACGCTCCTCCCCTGGCTGATTCTTTGCCTTGTCAGGTTCACAGCTAACCCTAACCACTAGAATTGTCATAGCCATTGCCACTAACAAAGCATCTTTCTTGTCTCTATCCAAAGAAGGTTTGTGTTGGTGTGTTGGTGTGTGTGAGTGTGTGTGTGTGTGTGTGTGTGTGTGTGTGTGTGTGTGTGTAAGGAACCCATTGTAGGCTCCCTGAAGCTAGCAGGCTGCTCTTCCTTCATCTGAAGCCAGAAAAGGTCCATCCCTGGTCCTGGCCTTCACAAATCACAGCCCTCAACCTCCACTGCAGCTTTGCACACTGCTTTGAGCCAGTAGTCCCTAGCTGTCTTTGGTCAGTCTGTTGTCTCTCATTTATTTGGTTATTGTCTGGGACCAAAAGACTGGCATTCAGGGGTCAGAGATCTGGCTGTTATTTCCTTCCTGACAAATAGCTTCCAGCCTGGGGCTGGCTCTCTCCTGCAGGAGGAGGTGTCAGGGGACTGGCTCGGGGTGACCAGCCTTTGAAATCCTGCAGTGTGGATGTTCAAGGATTGTATTTTTCTGGGGAACCTAGATTCCTAGGGGAGTGGCTAGCATCTGCCTTTCCCTTCCCAGGGCCATGGAGGCTGCGGATGAAGGGGGTCTGCCTAGCTCTCCAAAACCTGGATTTTGCCCTATGGGTACTAAGATCAGTTACTTGGACTGTAAACAATCTCAGAGGTATGGAGGTGAAACCCACTTTCCAGGTGGGTATTTTGGGGCCAAAATAACTTGAGGTGCTAGTTCAGGATTCCAGAGACAGTAAGCAACTGTGGGGCATTTTGCTGAAGATGGAAGATCTCTGCTCATTACATCCAGCAAGGTGGGAGACCCTCTCCACAGCTGTGGGAACTGTTGCTAACACTGCCCCTCACAGAGAAGACCACTCTGTCTTTGAGATAGGTTCTACTGTAGCCCAGGCTGGCTTTGAATTTTCTCAGTGATCAAGGGTGGAACCCTGATCCTCCTGTCTCCACCATCCCCAGGTGCTTGACTTACAGGTGTGTGCCATCTTGCCTGGTTTATTTGGTACTATGGATAAAGCTCGGGCCTCATGGATGTTGGACAAGCACTCTAACCACCGAGCTGCACAGCCAGCACCTCCCCACTTTAAATAATTAAGTTATCCTCCTTTCTGCCTGTTACTAACCCTGGAGCCTATGGTTATCTTTCTAGTAATAACCAAAACAACAGCAATTCTACGTGCTGTGTGTTAGGGCCCTACACAAAGCCAGTCACACCCAAGACTTCACTAGCCCCAGAAAGAGGTGCTCTTATGGCCCCATTCTATAAATGGGCATGCTGAGGTCCAGTGGCCTCTTCTGAACCAGCCATAGGACCAGCACTGATGGAAAGGACAATGGCTGATGATATCTGCTCAGTCAGATAGATTAGAGTAGTGGGGCCTCCTGTCCTTAGGCCTGGCTTCTCCACCTAGCAGCATGGAGAAAGGGAGGAGCAGGAAGGCCGGCTCTCCTCCACTCCCCACTGTGGGCCTTGACCTGCACAGCACCCCAACCTGCTGCTCATCCCCTCCGTCTCCGGTCCCAGGCCCAGAAGGGAGTGGCAGCTTGCACTGCTGCAGGCTGGGCTCTGCTGACTCTTCCTGTCCTGTTGGGATCCCTGCTTCTCTAAGGTTGTGTGCTCACTTTGCAAAACAGCAGAATTTATAGCCCAAGTAATTGATCAGGGTGTTCCTGCCTCCCTCCAGCTTGCTGGGTCTCCTAATTCCCTTCTCCTCGCTTTTCCTCCGCTTTCTTCTCAGCGCACCATCTGTGGTGTCAGAGAATAGGAAGCCAAAAAAGGGAGGGGATGGTTCTAGCCCCAGATCTGCCAATTAGAGTCAGATGAACCTCAGTTTCCCCATCAGCCAAACGGAGGAGCTGATGAGACTACTCCAGGGTGTTAGGCCCCGTGCTGGAGCCAAAGGTGACTGCTTACCTTCCCACCCCAGGAGGTGAAGTTGGGACTGAGACCACCTTCTGGATGGGGGACATTGTGACATTGAGAGTTTGTGGTGGTGTAGGGTCCCAGAGCTGGTAAACAGTGACCTGGGCTTATATCCAGGTCTCTGTGCCTGGGATCCTAAACCGGAAGCCACTCTGCCCTTCTGCCTCCAGAGAGAAGCAGAGATAAATGGGACCCTCGCCCTGTCCTGGCTGACCCTCCTTCTCTTTATCTGTGGCCCAGCATGGGCATGGGCCAGAGTGTTGAGGTACAAGAGGAAATTCAATAAATTGTAGGGTGCTGCGGCACACAAAGAAAAGTCCTAATGATTTCTATCCCTCAGTGCTGGCCTCTCCAAAATCTGATGTGTGAGCGGGGGACCTCCAGCGAGGCCCATAGAGCCTTCTAGAACTATCCTTAAAAGGACTCCAGAGGTCATATCACTAGCCTTTCCTATGGCAGGTGACCTAGGAAGGATGTATTGCCTGGCCTGGCATGGCTTTGCAGATCTGGGCTGGAAACCCCTCCTGAGCCCTCTGGGGCAGCCTCTGGGCCCCCTTCTGCTCAGTTTGTGGGGTGATTGCTTTTCAGGGGTTACTGGCTTGCGTAAGCCCTCCACTGTCGGTGTAGCTCTGCCTCTGTCTTTTCCTCTCTCCTAGCCTCCGGGCGCCACCGACAGGATTTGTTCCCTTCCGTGCCACAACCTCTCCAGGCCAAGGCCACCTTCTCTCCCGCAGCTCTGCATCCGTGGGCGCCTCAGCTCTGTACAGCCGCAGGGCCTCGTCCTGACGGGGCTACGCGGTCCTCAGCTGGGGACAGAGCCGTTTTTTGTCCCTGCTTTGGGGCAGGGATGGAGGCTGCATCCTCTGTGGCCGCCTGCTCAAGCCTGGCTGGAGGAGAGACGGGAGCAAGCTGCAGGGCTGCAGGCAGCGGCTCTCAGAACAAACAGAATTTTTTTTTGCAACTAGAGGGGGAAGCACAGAGCTAAAAATAAAACGAAAAGATCAGTATCTGTCAGTCTGACAGCTGATTGGCTGCTCGGAGATGCATATAATTACCAGCAACTGGCGCTGGGTAGGCAAAGCCCGGAGAAACTGCTGAGATGAGGTTAGGATTTAACCTTTAAATTCTGGAGCCACCGGAAAGCTAGGGGAGACGACGGGCGTCGGTGCTAATGAGGCTGGGGGGGCGGGGGCCGGGGGCACCGAGTCGGGGTCAGGTCCCCGGGCTCGCCCGGAGGCCCGGGGAACCCTCAGCCCGCGCCTCCGCCATCAGACTGGGAGTGACTCTGATTGGGCGGCTCGGGGGCGGTGGGCCTTCTCCCCGCCCAGCTGGGGGCTGTGTCTTCCGGGAAGTTGGGGGGGGTCGCACGTGGGAGGGAGGGGGGACAACCCGGGGCTCTGGGGGTTCCAGTCCTCTCCCCGACTGACCCCGTCCCCACCCATATTTCTCTGTCTCTCTGCGTGGTACTAGTAGGGTTCTGTTGTTTTCGCTGCCCACCTCTTCAGCTCCTCCTCACCTCCACCCCCACCCTCACCCCACCCCCAGTCCCTGGACCCTAGCCCCTTCCTCTCCATCTGGACAGGGCACACTCAGACTGCTCCTAGGTTTCCCTAGAGGTAGACCAAAGCTGCAGGACCAGAAGGGTGCTGAGCCTCAGTTTCGATGTCAGGTACCAAGGAATTTTGCACCCAACAGTTCCCCTTGATTATCCAACCCAAACGAGGGACCAGAAGATCCTGGTCTCCTTATGTGTGAACTCAAAGTAAGACTTGACCTGACCCAGGGGGCCCCTGCACCTCTTGGGTGGTAGGAGGGGCTAACAGCAGCTCCTCTACCTTCTCTTTTCCCTGCCCTTCCTCTGAGTGTCTTTATTGGGAAGTCCCTCATGCTCCAGCCCTGCTGCTGCAGCCTCTGGGTTCCTGACAAACTCAGACTGTGAGCTGGAGGCGGGCAGGAACCACAAAGCCTGCTGTTTGGCCCATACCCTTCAAAAGGAAACTTCAGATTCCTTGCTCTGTGGTCTAAGAAGCCAGACGGGGCCAGGGACCAGGCAGCCACAGGCCTGAAGCAAGCAGCAGCCTCAGCTGACAGGCAGCCATCCACCCTCAGCACTCCTAGGCCCACGGCTTCTCATACAACACCCGGGGATGCCACCCTTGGACTGGGAAGACGCAAAGTGCCTGGGAGGCGGGGGGGGGGGGGGGGGGGGGGAAGGTCACTCCCCAAGACCAGCCTCCTGGCTGTAAATACCCCATGAGGATCGCTACAGTCCTGACACCAGCCTCTAGAAAGTGTGGCTCCTGTTGGCGGTTTACAGATGAGGCACGGAGCTGAGCAAGGCTAGTGAGTTCCCAGACTGGAGCCAGCCCAGGCCTTATCTCCCTCGGTGACCTCTGCAGCCCCTGTGTGATGAAGATGAAAGAGAAGCAGAGGGATAGAGAAGGCCCTGAAACAGCTGCCCGGGACCTCCCAAGCCCAGCGAGCCAGGCGGTCTTGATTTCAACAGTTTCTCAGGGATTTCCAGTGTCATAAGTTGTGGCACAGTCCTTTAACTGTCGCCCCCACAGCCCTGTTTCTTTCATATCCTAATGAGGACCTCCCAATGGTGACAGCGGTAGCTCCTGTTGGGCACCTGGGCACCTAATGCTGGCCCCAGCTTTTGCTTGGTCATCCTAAGCCTTTGTCACCAGCCCCAGAGACCGTCCTCAACCCTATGTTATTCACCACCACTTCCTGTCAGTCCCCTGCCCTGGCCCCAGCCCTGAAGAGACTAAGCTAAGGGTCAAGGAGGCAATGTGCCAGGGGGCAGCCGTAGACCAGTCCATCTGGAGAACCCAGCTTCTGCTTGAACCCACACTGCCGCTGTCCTTCCCCTTCCCGAGCCTTCTCACCCCAACGCTTTCCTTGTTTCCCTGGAAATTAGATGACAGCCGACCATGGAATGTGCATGTGGTACATGCTGTGTTTGTGTGGTGTGCGCTCATGTGTTTGAGGGTGCACGAGCCTGTGTGTTTACACAGAGAGTAGAGGTGTCTGCCTCAGTCACTCTCCGCCTTGTCTTTTCAGGGCTCTCACTTGGGGCTCGGCTCGCCTGCCTCCTCCACTAAGGTTACCCACAAATGCTCTCCTCCTGGCTTTCATGTGGGCGCCCAAGATCCAAACTCAGGCCTTCATGGTTGAGCAGCAAAGCGCTTTGTCGACTGAGCCCTCGCCTCAGCCCTGCCTTTTTTTTTTTTTTTTTTTTTTTTTTTGCGTGACCTGATTTAATTTCTATCTTTGTCACTGTGATTCCCGTTTACAGAAACGTTGGCAGTGTGTGTGGCCTTGCTGTACGATCGGCAGCCGGGGTCAACTCACACACACAAGCTGTTACTGTGGCTTGTCTCTGAGGGTCCATGATTCTGGTGTGGGTGATGGCTGGCGGCGTGGAGCAACCTCGGAGCCTCACCTCACCTCTTGGAGCCCTGGCTTCCTCCTTGTCAGCATGGAGTCAGGCTGATGAGAGTTCAGTTGAAGTGTCTTGCTGGATACCTGGTTTGTAAGAACCATGCTGATGTCACAGAGTCCGGGGGCAGGAAAGGCTTTGACCATCCTCAGCCTTCCTCGAGGCACTGAGGAACTTTGCGGGGCACATGTGCAAACCCTGACTGCTGTGCTGTCACTGGCTGGATGCAGCATGACATAGGCTGCACATGCGCAAACCATGACCGCTGTGCTTTCACTGGCTGAATGCGGTATGACGTAGGCTGTCGCCTGACCACTGCTGGTCCAGGCCCTCAACCACATGGCATGTAGCTGAGCAACCATGGCTGCCAGGGCCCAGCCAGATAGGGCTGTGGCTTTTGCAGGTTGTCCTTCGTCTTCTTGTCAGTGGGCAGGGTTGTCGTTGTCCGAGCCGGGCTGAACATGGGTGTAGCTTCCAGGATTCTGTGACGCGGCCTTGGCTCCTTTCTCTCTGGCCCAGGCTGGAGAGGAAGGGGTTTGGGAGATGTCAGTCTCTGAAGAGTCACTTTTACCACTAACATGGTCCTTCGCCTTACCGTTTAAGAAGACGTGGCTGGGCTGGGGTACTGGGGTAGGGGGATGTGGTGGTCTGGTGACAGTGTGATGGTGATGGTGGTGTGATGGAGGCTCACCTTTCCTGTGGTTCCTAGACCAGAGTCTCCTACTGCTGGCACATAAGAAGCGTGTGTGTGTGTGTGTGTGTGTGTGCACATTTGTATGCATGCATGAGGAGGTTAATGCCAGCAGTGGGTGTCTTCCTCAGTCACTCTCCACCTCTTGTGTGTGTATGTGTGTGTGTGTGTGTGTGTGTGTGTGTGCGTGTGTGTGCGCGCGTGCAGGTAAGCACACCCTGGATGTCCTGAACTCACTCCTCCACCTTTTGAGGCAGGCTCTCTCTCCCTGAACCTGGAGTCACTGACTCGCCAGGCTGGCCGGCCAGCTTAGTATCCTCCTGCCTCAGCCCTCCCAGAGCTGGGATTGTAGATGCGTGCCCTGCCACAGGGCAGGCCTGCGTCACAGCACACACATGGAGATCGGAGGGCAACTCGCTGGTGTCCGTTTTCTCTTTCCACCCTGTGGGCTCCAGGGATTAAACTCAGGCATTCGGGCTTGGAAATAAGTTCCTTTACCCACTGAGTCACCTTGCCTGGCCCTGAGAATCATTTTTTTTTTCTTTTTTTTAAAGAAGCTACTGTGCCCTTCTCCCTAGTGGTGTCTCGAGTGTTCAGAAGTGGCTTCCTGTTTGGAATGGAGAAGACATATCCTCAGCATCATGGTCTCTGGGAACCTCTGTCATAGGCAGAGGAGATGTGTTGGGGTGAAATCTGGGGGAGAGGTCTATCTCTTCGTTGCCATAGTTCTGTCCAGCCGTGGTTGGATAGCCCCAAGCAAGCTGGCTTGCTGAGTATGATCCCCCTCATTTGGAGTAAGTCAAGGGTTGGGTTGATGGTCCTTAGCTTAGCTCCTCCTAGGGATGACTCAGATACATTTGCTACCAATGTAAAAAAAAAAAAACAACAAAAAACAAAACACAACCGTATCTTTTGATGCTGGAGTGGCCACCCTTCAGGAAAGCTGCAGCCACCACAGCGACTCGGGGAGGATGTGACCAGCACAGAGCTCCCACCAGAAGGCTCTGAAGATCCCTAGATTAGGTACCTCTAAAATAAGCCCCTGGCGGGGTGGAGGCTCAACTACTTGACAGTCCCTGCGGCTCCCACCTAGGAAGTCTTCCCTCAGCGGGTGCAGGACCCTGCAGGATCCCTCTCAATGGCGCTTGCTGCTGTGTGACTTGAGAGATGGCTTACCCTCTCTGAGTGCCTGGGTCCCGTTACCTCTTTCCTGGGTTTCAGGTGTCTGTGAAAGAGCTAATACCTCTATCTCTTCCCTCTTTTCCTCTTTCTCCCTTCCTCCTCCTCTGGCTTCTGCTCCTCCTCCTCTTTCCTTCTGTCCCCCTTCCTTCTCCTTCTTTGGACAGGGACTGTTATAGTCCCTCTCATTTGGGTTACCTCTGATTTTCCCTCCTTCCCACCTTGTTTCACCATGGTCTATCTGTGGCTTCCCACGGTGAGGCAGAGAGATACGGGGGCTCTCACGAAATTCAGCTGAGTACCCCTTCGAGAGGCTGAATCAGGATGGAGAACCTAGGAGGGAGGGATAGCTCCATGCATCAGGATGAGGGGCGCCTTGAGCCAGCCTTTCTAAGGCTCATGCCTGTGCTCCCCAACTCTTTAATGTGGCTCAGATCAGATGGGGGTCTTGCCTCAGCTGGCCTGATAGGGTCATAGGCTCGAGTGGGACACTCCAGGGGGGGGGGACTCCAGGGGGAACAAAGGCCTGGCTGTGTGTGCTGTTTTGAGCAGTAAGGGTTCAGTATTTGCTGTCTCCCCACCTCACCCCTGCTGCTGTCCCAAGTCCATGGGTGGGGGCCTGTGGCCAGCCTCTGGGGTTTGCAAGTGAAGGCTCTGGGGCTGGAGAACCCCGAGATGCGCTGCCAGGAAGGACAGAGCAAGTCCAGGGGAGAATTCTGCCTGTAACCGAAAAGAAAGACCCCTGCCTTCTAGAGTGCAGACCGAGCTCCATTCCACCCCCACAAGGCCCCAGGGACCCGAAAGAATGTGGTTTGCTGAGCACTGCCTTGCCTCCCTGAAGGGGCGGATTCAGCCTGGAAAAGTTGCGTGTGAAATGAATTTTTCTATATCCAATGCCATTTTCCAGTGGGCCGTGTTCTAAGACCATGGTTGTATTCCCTATGAGGAATCCCCCCGGGTGTTTTGGAGGCAGCTGGCGTGCACAGGGATGGTGCATGGTGCATGGTCAAGGGTGCATGGGGGGATACCAGAAAACACTCTTTTCCCCAAGGGTGCAGGGTCAAGACAAGACCTCAGGAGAACATGTGACAGTTTGGCTGTGAGGTCCAAAGAATTCTCATGGCAGAACCCAGAGTGTCTGAGGAATGCAGGGCTTGGAGCACAGCTCCCCTGGCAGAAGGGTGCTGCTCAAAGAAGTCCTAGGACTCTTGACCAGGAAGCAGGCCGTGGTGTGCCTGCATTTGCTGAGAGCGCATTCCAAAGCATGTCCTTGAGGTCAGTGCGCCTGGGAAGGAGTTTTGGGAAGCCCACAGTTCTCTCTGTTTCTGTATTAGGCCCCAACCGCTGCCTAACAAATGCCCCACACTTAGCACGGCAAATGCTCCTTATCTCAGGAGGGCAGGAGTCCAGCTGCCAGCTGTCCTGAGGTCACTGTCTGCAGTTGTCTGAAGGCTTCCCTGAGCATGAGGTTTGTGCTTCCTACAGATTTGTCTCATGAACCATGGGGCTGCTTGAGTTTCCTTCCAAGATGGCAGCTGCCTTCTGCCAGACTGAACAGTGTGAAACAGCCTTTCCTGACCATGCCTTGGAGAGCACAGTAGTCATTCCTTTCCGTCCCGTGCTGCAACCAGCCCGTATTCCTTGTGAAAGGAGACAATACAGCCTGTAAATGCCCGAAGTTGGAAATCATTTGGAGACCATCTTGGAGGTTGGTGACCATGGCAACCATCACTTCAGCCCAAAGAGAGGTATCTTTCCTGGCACACATGGTTGGTTCCTTACCATTTAGTGGACATGAGTGGCTAGAGTGTTAGCCTAGGATGTTGGGGGATATAGAAGAAGTGGGAATTTATCAGCCACACTGAGCTCAAGGAAATGTCAGCAGTAACGATGGCTCATCTCTCAAGCCGTACTCTGTCAGGTCATAGGTGCCACGCCACCAGGCCATCTTCACCCCTCGGCAGCCTGTTCCAGCCACATGCTTAGATTAGACCACTCATTTGTAAGCAATGCATAAAGTGGGACTTTTGCGTGTGTGTGTGTGCGTGCGCACATGTATGTGTGTGTGTTTCACAACTATGGTCATAATAGAAGCTAGGGAGAGGACTGGAGCAGAGGGAGCTTGGGATGGATGGTAAATATGAGATAAAATATTCATTGATTGCCAGGCTGGTGGTGGTGCATGCCTTTAATCAGTACTTGGGAGGCAGAGGCAGGCAGTTTGAGGCCAGCCTGGTCTACAGAGAGAGTTCAGGACAGCCAGGGCTACACAGAGAAACCCTGTCTCAAAAAAAAAAAAAAAAAAAAGTGGGGAGAAGGTTGAATACATAAACAGGGTGAGGAGTTGGGGTTGGGGCACTGACTATCTGGGTGCTGTGACAAAAGGCCACACAGGCAGGGCAGGGTGAGCCCCTGACTGAGGCCTGGTGGGGAAGGAGTGTGTTTCAGCGCCCACCATGGCTGTAGCCTGGGGTCAGCTTCATTGATCATTAGCTGTGTAGCTTAGGCTAGTGAATCCATGACCTCAGATTCCCATCCATAAAACGGGTGACACTGGTGGTGTTCTCTTACCCCTTTTGTGACTCAAATTCAGAGACAGGGTCTGGACCTGGCATGGGGACTCAGGATTGCTTCACCAGGACAGAGCCAATGGCACTCCAAGTAAGGGAAGTCATATATTGATTGGAAGGGTTCAGCCCATGGGAAAAGACTCAGCCTCAACTCTTAGTGGGGATGTGTGCAGCCATAGGGTCTGCCAGCTCCCGCTGCCTGCTGGGCACAGCATGATTCTCCATTGGGAAACATCCTGGGCTGTTCCCCAGAAGACACCACCCACAGGCTTCACTCTAGCTTAAGCTTGCTGTCCCAACAGACTAGGGAGGAGCTGGTACTGGCTACCAATGCTGGGTCCTGTAGCCTGGCCTGGGCTGGAAAACAGGAGAAGGACCTGGAGGGAAGGGCTTTGTATCAGGCCTGTGAGGGGGCCCTTGGGAGCTGTGTGACTCTGGGCAAGTGTCTCAGTCTCTCTGGGCCTCAGTTTCCACATACACAGAACCACAGACTGAATTTGTCTTTTGTTTCTTGACTTGTCCTTGAGAGTTTAGACTAGCCAGGGGGACCCAGAGCCCCCATGGGTGTGCATGAGGTGGGGTCAAAGACCACCTCCTTCTAGTTCATCCGAGATGCTCTCTTTTGCCTCTGTGGTATGCCGTACTAATTCATCAACAGGAAGGAAGTTGAAGGCTTGGAGTATGGCTCAGCTGGTACAGGGCCTGGCTAACCCACACGAAGCCCTGGGTTTGGTTCTCCAGTACTTCATAAGCCAGAAGTGGTGCCTGTCATCCCAGTGCTCCGAGGAGGTGGGGGCAGGAGGATTCAGGCCACCCTCAGTTAGCAGTGAGTTTGAGGCCATCTTGTCTTAAAGGGGGGGGAGGCGCTCTGTGGTGAACGAATTTCCATCTAGAGCTTTTCGATCAGTTTTCTTTCCAGTGCTTTCCTTGATGCCTTAGTAAGTGAAGGGGACACACACACACACACACACACACACACACAGAAGGAGAGAGTTGCATAGGTTAGCTTTTCTTTCCTGCTTTTCTGAGCCTTGCTGGGATGGAGTGGGAGTGGCTGTGAGTTCCATGTTCCTGTGGCTCCCTTCACTGAGGCATGCCGGCTTCCTCCCGGAGCAGCCTGTCCCAGGGTGGGGGCCTGGGCCAGCGGCTTGACCTCAGCTCTCTTCAAGGCTGTGTGCCTCAGCATCTCTCAGCACTCCCTGGCATCAACACTGTCTCCTTGGTGCACTCTGGGGGTGTGCAGGTGAGCTGACCCCTCAGAGGACCAGCCTGTCAGGAGCTGCGCTGGCTACAAGAGAGGCTGTGCAGGTTGCCTGTGGAGTGAACCCTGGTGTGGCACCTGGGTGTGTTCAGGTGTGTTGAACTTCAAGTGTATTGATTTGTTCATGACGCCACCACCACCACAAACAACACTAGGTTGTTATTTTGTGTGTATTTACACACATATGTAGAAGCCCAAGGCCAGCCTGGTCCTCAGGCCCTGTCTACTGATACAGGATCACCAATTCGGATACACCGTTGGGAACCCCCAGGCATACTACGCCCTCTCGCCCACCCTGGAACTAGAATTACAGTGGAACTGTTACCAGGCCTGGGTCTCTGATGTGGGTGTCAGGGATCCGTATCCTACTTGGGTCCACAGGGTATGGCAAAGGCGTTGGCGGCCGAGCCTCTCCCAGGCTCTGAGATAGTCTTTATTGGAGAAACAGCCACATGCCCTGCTCAATCCTCTGCCTTCACTCTATAAGCTGCGGAGTGGAGGAGGCGGAGGAGGTGTGCTCTCCACCTGGGGGGTCACCACAGAAGGTACCAATTGTATTCTGCCCCGAGCTCCCTAAACTGGTCACCTCCGGAGACCAGGACGCCCCCTCCTCGGCGGGAGCCGCTTCCATTGGTTCAGGCAGAGCACTCAAATTGGGAAGTGCAGTGGGCCCCGGTTCTCACCTCCACTCCACCTTTGCCTGGTCCAAGGCGAGCTCTGAAAACTTCTGAGTGACTTTCTGACAGACAGACTGACGACCTGTTGATTCAGGTCGGTTACCTGACCGGGTCACCGGAGCCTGGGAAGGACTCCGGCAGCCACGACTTCCCTCCCCGGGCCGCGGGTTCCAGCGGCCGGGAGCGAAGGGGTTAAGCGTTTCTGGCGGCCGCCTGCTGCCTGCGGTAGTTCTCCCTACCCGGGCTGCTGCGGCAGGGGTTGGTTGGCCAGGAATGTTTGTTATGCGGGGCCGGGAGGGAGGGAAGGAGGGAGGACCGGGAGAGGAGGGGCAGCCGAGTGGGGGCGACAGGCCCTAGGGCCGGCTGGCTCCCCCGAGTTGAGCAATAGTTCCAGGGTTCCAGTAACGTCGACCCCCCTCACCCATCCCCCAGCAGCCCTCCTCACGGCCTCTGCGCCTGGCTTTTGAGAGCCGGAGCTTGGGCTCCCAGGGAGGCCGAGAAGGCCACCCCAGCCTAGCAGACACAGCCCAGCCTAGGTGTTGTTGCGGAGCCGCAGCCGTGAGTGGGTGAGGTCTTATTGGTTCCCTTGGCTCCGGGCTGCGACCTACGCGGGAGTGCAGAGGTCACCCGCCAGGATGCCCCGAGCAGTACAGGATAATCTCAGCCCAACCCCAGGGGGAGGCTCCCACCGCAACATCCCTCCCTCCTTCCCTCCCTCACCCACTCCCTCCCCAGCGTGATCCTGCCGGGTGTGGAGAAACACCGGCCTTCCTTTCCTCTAGGAGAGGGAGGCGAAGGAAGTGAGGCCCGCTGGGCTGACTTGGGAAGCTTCCGTTTCTGTCCAGCCACGATCTTGCTAGGTACCAAACATGCACCCGCAGGCCCACCCGCCCCAGGCTCATCTCTTCCTCCCAGCGGCACCCGCACTCTTGGTGGAAGAGCCCCTCCCAGGGGGAGGGGCCGCCCCCTAGGCCAACAGCCCCATTCCCTCTCCACTACCTTGAACCTCAGTAACTTTGGCACCCCCCACCTCCCGCCCAGCCTGAGTTTCCTCATCTCCACAATGGGCTTCACGGGAATTGGGGCTGGCACTGCCAGAAAATGCTAGGCCACTTGCCCCTCTGGCGGGTTGGGGCGGGGATGGGGGATGAGATCTGTCTGCTCAGGTGCCCCCATCCCTGCCGAAATGCGCGGCCCACAGGACTTTGGGGTCCTAAGCCCTCTAGTGTGATGCTGAAAGTTCCCCTGAGAGTCAGGTGGTAGGGAAGGGTGCCTTGGCTCTGCAGACAGCACAGCGCCGGGTCCACTCGTATTTCCTCTGCCATCAGATTTTACTCGGCTCCCACGCTGTAGATCAGGCTGGCCTAGAACTCACAGAGTTCTTTCTGCCTCTGCCTCCTCGGTGCTGGGATCAACGGCACCGTGCCACCAGACTCCAGCTGAATGCTAGTGTTTTCCAAGCCTGGTCTGCTTTAATCATACATCACTCTGTAGAGGAGGCGTGTTAGACTACTCGCTTAGAAAACGGAAAGGTGAGACCCCCAGTGCTTGGGTAGCCTCGGGCTGGTGGCTCAGCGCACCACCATTCAACAGTCACAAAGATGGGGAGCACACCTAGCCCTCACCGATGGGGTTCAGAGGCAGAGCCGCCTGGCAGAGGACATACAGCAGGATGCCCTTCACTGCCCCGGGCTCCCTGCGGCTGGGAAAGCCCAGTGGACAGCCAGACAGACCACCGCGGTCTGCTCCGAGGGCCTGTGGGCTTCTCGGAGCCCCACCTTCTCTGGAGCAGGTTTCCTTTAAGAAACCCAAAGATTGATTTCCTGGCAGGCTGTGTGCGAGGAGCCGTCCAAATGGTTTGCATGTCTGCATTTTTTACTGCTCCGTTTAATATGTATGCAAATGCCGGCCCTGCACCGCCCGGCTGCAGTCACACGCGGAGCCCATTAAAGCGGCCTTCCCGGGTGCGCGCCTCATTCGAGGCGACGGGCTCGGCGACCCTGATAGATGGGGTGCTCGACGGAGACAAATGATGCCTTTGTCATTTCTTTCTCTCCTTTGGGGGTGGGTGGAGCCTAGGAGCCCACAGAGAAGATTTAAATATATGCAAAATTGTTTGCTAGGTTTGGGGGCCCAGTGGAGACCGGAACCACACTGGGAGGTGGTTCCAGTTCCCCTGGGGAAGCCAGGTTGGAGGCTGCAGGACAATACCAGCCTGGGTGAAGAGATTCCTCCCAGCAAAGAAGATGCCAACCCCCCCCCCCAGCCCCCTGCTTTCAGGGCTGTGACTGTATGGAGTAGTATCAGCTAGCCCATGCTAACCTGCGAGGGGGGCCTGGATCCCACCCATTGCACAGATGAAGAAACTGAGGCCCAGAGGGCGCCCCTTGACTGGGAAGGAGGTAGTGGAGCAAGTGGGTGGGACCTTGTGGCTCTCTGTGTCATGTCTTTGACCCCCACTGTCCTCTGCTTTTGCTCTCAGTTTGTTCCCCACCAGGTGTGTTCTCGCTCATGGGCTGTGCGTGACTCTGCCCAGCCACACCACACTCAAAGCTCTGTTCCTTCATCGCCTCTCCCCACAGCCGGTCCCCACCTGCCGGCTTACGTCATTCCAAGTCAGATTGGGCTCCCGGTTTCCCAAGTGTCACGTAAGCCTAAATCTGGGTTCTAGTTGTGGCAACACAGTGTGTGTTGGGAGGATCACACAGCCTAGAGGGTGGTGTGAAGGTGGGAGCAGGAGGCCTGGGGACAGAGGGCGCTGAGCCATAGGAGCCCAGAGGGGCGTGTGTGTGTGTGTGTGTGTGTGTGTGTGTGATGTTCAGAATGCACGTGTGTGATAGCGTGTGATGCTGCCTGTTCTCATGTGCATTGTGTTTTGAGTGTGCACCGTGGCCTACGAGCACGTAGATGTAGGGGCTCCAACCACGTCCGAGTGAGCCCTTCTGTCAGAGCGGTGCGTGACTGCGCAGTGTGTGGTTCTGTGTTGTTACTGTCTCTTGACCATCCTAGCAGGCTGTGAGCGTGTTCTGTGTGCTTCTGTGTGAACAGAGCTTGGTTTGGATCATGGCCATGTGCATGTCAGAACGTTGTGCGTCTGTGTCAGTGCAGCACATGGCTCAGGTTGTGGACGTGGTGGCAGCTGAGAATGCGTCTCCCTGTCCCTGCTCCTTGGCTTCAGACTCGCCGGGGGAAAGCCTGGACGGCAGAGCTGGGGGAGCACAGCTGAGCCACACAGGGAAGCATAGATCCTGTGGAGGAGCTGGGCCGGCCGGCCGTCTGCTGGGGAATTCTGCGCTGGGTTCTCTCTCCCCGCCATCCAGGTACCCCTCCCCTGGGTGACCTGGACTGCCAGGGCCAGGCTTGGGGAAGACTCTTGGCATGCCCCTGGGCTGTGCGGGTGCTGCACCTTTATAGGCTCACAAAATCACAAATCCCATCCAGAATGTAAGGTCTTGTGCCTGGGGCTGGTCTGTCCTTCATGCCTGCGTCATGGCTCACCGCATAGTTCCACTGAGAGCCAGAGTACAGACATGGCCTTGCCCGAAAGCTCAAGGTCAGCCTTAGCTACACAGAGTTCAAGACTAGCCTGGACTGCAGCACACCTGCCTCAAAACAAAAACAAGCCGAGAGGTTGGCAAGATGGCTCAGCAGATAAGAGCTTTGCTGAGCAAACCTGGCAGCCCGAGCTCAACCCCTGAGCCTAAGAAAAGGTGAAAGGACAAAACTAACTCCAAAGAGGTGTCCTCTGACCTGCACAGGCACATGGAGGCCGGTGTGCACAATGCCCTATACACACACACACACATACACACACACATACACACTTTTCAAAACTTAACCCTAAACCAGCCAGGAGGTATCACTTCCCACGTGTCAAGATGGCCATAGTCGAGAGAAAGAGAATAACAAGTGTTGGCGAGGATGTGAAGAGGGTACATTGAATCAATGGTTCAGTCACTATGGAAACAAGATGAAGCAGTGACCCGATGGTGCAGTTGCTATGGAAACAGGATTCTGGCTCCCCCAAAAGAAATAAAAGAAAAGAACTACGGTATGCTTGATCCACTTCTGGATGTCTGCCACCAAAAATTGAAACAGGGTCTCAAAGGACACTTGCACACTCATTACCGCAGCCACGTCACTCACAGTAACCAAGATGGAAGTGAAATGGTAGCCTCCATTGGGTGAACAAACGAGCACAGACTCAAGCTGGAATAGTCTTCATTTATGAAAAGAAAGTCTGGTGTGTGGTTGTAATCCCATGAGCTTTGCAGACATTCTGCTCAGTGAACACCCCGGATGTCAGGAGACAAATCCTGGAGCCGGGCGTGGCGGTGCATGCCTGCAAGCCCAGCGCTCTGGTGGCAGAGGCAGGATCATTGCTGTAAGTCTGAGGCTAGCCTGGTCTACACAGTAAGCTCCAGTCCAGTCAGTGCTACACAGGGAAGGTCATTTCAGAAAACTAGATGGAGGCCACCAGGGGCCGGGGACACAGTTGCAAGAGTCGCCTGGGTGGACTGTGTGGAGGTTTCGTGTGAGGCAGGGCACGCTCCCCCTGTGGGAGAGGGACAGAGGGTGGTGTTCCCAGGCGAGGGACCTTCCTCACTGTGCCTGAGTTTCCTCCTGGGGCTGCTGTGAAGGCCTGTGACATTCTGGGATGTCCAACAGCCCTGACCTGGCAGGGGTCCCCAGGTCAGGGCACCGGTGCCTTGACATGGCTGCCTCACAGGCAGGAGAAAGAGCTTCTCACAGTTTCTGGTGGATGAGACCAGAGTTCCAGGTGAACTCTTGGCCCTGGGACCTTTCAGAGGGACGCTGACGAAGAGCGTCTGTTCTAGGGTTGGAAGGGGTCTGGTTACTGCAGTCCTCGGCCACAGGCGCTGTGCTGAGGTTGAGAGGACCAGCGGCCTCCCGTGTGCTCCGCCTCTGAGGCCCAGCTAAAGCCAGGCACTCCTTCTAGAGCAGGTGTCAGAGCCCACACACCTACCCGGGAATGCCACGGTCGCTCAGGTTGAGTGATCATTTTCTCCCACCCGACGTGTTCTCTGCAGGCCAGCGTTCCCTAGTCTTAACTTACTGACCCAAATCAATCAGTCCCTCTTTCTGTGCGGGGAGTCATTGCACTAATTGATTCTGAGGAAAGCACACCTGGCTACAGAGGTGTCAGTCCAACCCAGTGACACTGACAACAGCGGGAAAGTACACACAGACGAAGACACAAACACACAGGCAGACAACACAGGCAAGCACGTGACATAGAAAGACAAAGACACACGCAGAGACAGGCACACAGAGAAACAGACAGGCACCTACATACATATACGTACACAGACACTCATACACACACATATAGACGTACAGATACCCAAACATGCACACACCACACATGCACACACGCACAGACACGTGCATCCACAGATGCACGCACGCACACACACGAGCACACATGGACCTGTGCACAGACACAAGCACACAAACACCCAGTCCTCCCAGAAAAATCTCCCCCAAAGACTTCCAGAATCCTCCTGCAGAGTCAGACTCCCAAGCTTCCACAAAGTAATGGAGGATGGGGCGAGGCTGCTTCCTGGGACAAGAAAGTATTTCTATAGGGGCATTCCTTCCCCAAAGTAGCAAATCTCCCGTCCTTTACCCTGGTGGAAGGAGCTCACTGCCGCAGCCCCAGGGACAGGCCTGGAGAAGCTGATGTTTTCCCGGCTGAAAAGAAGTTTCCTTCTCTGTCACCAGGTTTCACTCCCCTTTCAGACACCCGTGTTTGTGGCAGAGGGCACAATGGCCTGCCGGGCTTCCCTCGCCATGCCGACTTCTTCAAGTGGGGGAGGGGCTGGAGTGCAGGCCTAGGCCTACCTGACAGTCTGGGTCTCCACTCATCCAACCTCAGGCTTCCTGCAGGAACTTGGTTCAGAGAGGCTGTGGATTGGAATGCACTGATAGATGTGTGAGGAGGAAGCTGTGTCCCTGTGCTGGCTCATGGGGACTCCTGGAGCCCTGCCTTGCCGCTTTGGAGACATGACATCAAGGAGAGGCAGACCTGGGTAACAGCATTCTCGAGTCTTCACTGGTACCCAAAGCCCTGGGATTGATCCTCAGCACCACATAAAACCAGACTTGGTGCACCCTTATAATCCCGGCGCTGGGAGGTAGAAGCAGGAACGTCAGGAATTCAAGGTCATCCTTAGCTACACAGTGAGTTTAAAGGCCACTCTTGGCTACGTTAGACCCTGTCTTAAAAACAAACAAACAGATGAAGCAAACAACAGAACAACCCTGAGTGGCACTGACACTGATCGAAAACAGGAAGGGGCGGGGGTGGGGTTTGGGGCCACGGCTCAGCTCGGTCTGTATGAGCAGGCCCCTGCAAACATAAGGACCTGAGTCCAGATCCCCAGCAGCCTGTGGCAGTGGCCGTGGCACTCAGCGCTGAGCAGCTGGAGACAGGACCCTGGGGCCTAGGCCACCAGTGAGCTCCCATGAGAGATGCTGCCTCAAAAAACCAAGATGGAGAACGACTAGGCAAGACAACCAGTGTTGACCTCCTCTCTCCACATGCCGGCATACATATATGCACCTGAACCCCCTTGTGATGGCTGTATTCAACTGGACTAAGTCTGGGATTAACCAGGACCCAAATGGCTGGGTACACCTAGGAGAATTTTTTTTTTCTTTTGGTTTTTTGAGACAGCCTTGGCTGTCCTGGAACTCGATCTGTAGACCAGGCTGGCCTTGAACTTATGCCACCACTGCCCAACTGAATTTTTTTTTTTCCTTAATTAAACCATTTGAACTGGGGAAACGATTTTTAATCTGGATCTTTTACGGTGGGAAGATCCACTTTTAATCTGGGCCACACATTCTGATGGCAGCCTACATAAAGGACATGCTGGCTCTGTCTGGCAAATCCATTCCTTCACTGACATCAGAGCCTACTTCTTCAGGATTCTGGTGTATTGTGAAGACAGCTGAAACATCAGCTTCGTGGACTGAACAACTCCTGGATTCTCAGACCTTCACTGGCAGACGGACATTATTGGACTAGCTGGACCCCAGCCTGTGGGCCACTGATAGTCCCCTATCTAGCTATCGCTCTATAAATACAGGTATTCAAAGGACACACACACACACACACACATGCACAGACACACATACTTGCACAATTGGATATCTATATATAAATAGATATTCAAAGGACACACTTGTGTTTGTGTGTGTGTGTAAAGTCCTGTTCCTCTAGATTAGCAGTCCTCAACCTCTGGGTTGCGACTCCTTTGGCAAACCTCTATCTCCAAAAATATTTATGTTATAATTCATAACACTAGCAAAATTACAGTTATAAAGTAGCAATGAAAATAATTTTATGGTTGGGGTCACCACAGCATGAGGAACTGCATTAAAGGGTTAAAGCATTAGGGATATTGAGAACCACTGCTGTAAAGAACCCTGACCAACACACCCCACACCCATACACATACAGGAACATGTGTCAAAGAGTACATTCAAATAAAATGAGCTGTAGGAAGGCAGGAGTCCAGCGATGTGGTAACCTCAGGGCATCTTTCAGTGTGTGCCCATGCAGGCGCTAGCACCTGTGGGCCTGGGTTTCCAAGTCCGCAGCATGCAGCAGCCATCAGGGCGCAGGGCAGGTGTGTGACATGGGCAAGCAGAAAGCCCTGGGCCTGCCCCCAGCCCAGGCCAGCTACACAGCAGCCTCAAGGGACCCTGAGGTGCTGCGGGCAAAAGGAACCCAGAGACTGCTGGAGGGGCACGTGATGGGCCGGGCTAAGGTAAAAAAGCAAGACCCAAAATAACACCCATAACCAGATACCTAGAAACGGAGCTAGAGGAGCCTGCTCCACTGCCTTGGCAGGGCCCCAAAGCCATCTGCTGCCAGGGCCAGAC
The DNA here is from genome assembly GCF_907164565.1 of Psammomys obesus. Taxonomy (NCBI): domain Eukaryota; kingdom Metazoa; phylum Chordata; class Mammalia; order Rodentia; family Muridae; genus Psammomys; species Psammomys obesus. The sequence goes on along the minus strand of NW_026585895.1, from coordinate 50,207,271 downwards.
TGGTTTGGGTGATAGGGAGCACTGTGCGGGTGATGGGAACTCCCTGCTGGACAGAAGAGGCTCTGGAGGGATGGGAGCCTCCAGGGTGTGAGTGAAAAGGAGCCCATAGGTTTGGGTCCTGTGTGGGAGAAGGATGAGGCAGGGACTGAGTGGCCTGTGTACAGCACAAAGCATGGGGAACTGCGGCTGCCTCCCATGAACAGGAGGGGAGGCATTGCCAGTCCACCTTGCTGACAGGAAAACTGAGGCACACGGGCTTGAGGCCGCAGACTGTCGGCAGGCAAGATACGCTGCATTGTTCCTGTCTTTGTCCCAGAGCACATACATGTGGCACAGGCTGGGAGCAAACTTTCTGTGTAGCTGAGGGTGACCTTGAACCTTTGATCCTCCTGCCTCCAGCTGCCCAGGACTGGGATTACAGATGTATGCCTTCCCCCCACCCTGCCTGGGTTTTATGCTCCATGGGGATCAAACCCAGGGCTTCCAGAATGTTGGCACACGCCACCAACTGAGCCACATCCCAGTCCAGATGCCTGCCTCCTTGCTTTCTCCCTCTCTCCCTCCCTCCCTTTATCCCTTCAGTTTTTTTCTTGCTCCCCACCCCTTTTCCTTTTCTTGAGACAAGGCCTCTCTCTTATAGCCCAGGCTAGACTCTCAATCCTCCTGCCTCAGACTCCTGAGTGTTGGGCTCACAGGAGCCAGCCTGAAGCATATTGTGAAGATGGTATGTCATCTGGCATGAGTACAACACACTTAGCATCCTAGCATTCAGAAGGCGGAGGCAGGAGGATCAGGAGTTCCTGGTCAGACACTCCATAAAACCTCGTCAAAAAAAAAAAAAAAAAAAAAAAGCCAAGGACTTAGGGTGTGGCTTAGTGGTAGAGCCCTTTCCTAGTCCATGCAAGGTCCCCAAAAGCCCAATCTGTGAATCAATATCTCTATATGCCCAACAAAATACTGGTCAGAGGGGCCTGAAAAACGGCCTCGGCTCCCTCCTGTTGACAGACACAGTAGGAAGGTAGCTCAGCCCTAGCCCCCGCTTTGGCGGGGGAAACAGGCTCTGTGAGCTGAGGGGCTGGTCGGGGCCTGCGGCCCTGGCTGCAGGCAGACCCTCTCGCCCCAGCTCTTTCTCGCCGCCGTTCAGCCTCGCCTTCCGGGCCCCAGTATCCTGGCCTCTAGAGGAAGATTCCCGTGGTCCCGGTTGGGGGTGCCAGACTGCCGCGACGACAGCGTGTTTTTTTAAATCCTCTTCTCGCTGACTTATGATTATTCTTCTTTAAGGCAGGGAAGAAATCCAGAGCGTGGCAGCTGGTCACCTCGGGGTGGCGGCCCCTCCTCGTCTGCCGACCTGCAGAGGAGACCGGAAGCTGGAGGCTTGGAGCAGGAGGAGGAACTGGAGGAGAGGATGGAGAAAGGGAGGAAGAGGAAGGGGATGAAAGGCCAGTGGAGGAGAACGGAGAGGAGATGGAGGGGGAGCACATGGAAAAGGCCCCCCAGCTCCTCTAGCAGATAGGAGAGCGGGAGACACACAGATGAATAATTTACCAGGAAAATGCAAAAGGAATTTAGAAACTGCGTTTATAAATATTTATTTTCGCAAGATCCCCCATCCACGTCCCCCTGCTAGCCCTTGCGGGAGGGGAGAAGTGTGGGGGGTCCGATCCCTCTACCCCTCAATTTCTCTGGCTTTTCTCTTGGTCTGGCCCTGTCTCCCTCCTGTCTCCCCGCCCATCTCACACTCTCCTGCTTCCACCTGTCTCTCTGGCCAGATGCTGTACTCACCCACTGCATTCCGCTCAGAGGTCTGTGTGTATTCTTGTCCTTATGAACCTCTCTTCTCTGACCCCATTTCTCTCTGCTTCCCGGGCTCCCCAACCTGTGTATGTATGTCCCTCCCTCTCCCCTTTCCTCCTTGTCAGTTTCTGAACTTGCTGTCCCCTGCCATCCCAGAGACCTCATCTTCTGTCTTGGGTCAGGCCCTGAAAGGACTGAGGAGAAGCCGTGGGAGCTGGCGTGGGCGGGCCATTTCCATGGCAGTGCCCTTTCCGCCATAGGTAGGCACCTGAGCGAGACCTCAGAGACAGGAACAAGAAAGGACCGTGTGAAGTGTTATTCTGGTACCCCTTGGTCAGTGAATCAGCCACCACCAGCAGAAGATGGGGATTCAGGGTGGGGCCTGAGGAGCAGCAATTGAACAGACTCATCGAAGTGCTCACCTTCTGTGGGTTTTCTCTGAGGAGGGCCCCTGGGCTAGGGTACCATCACACACAGTCCTGGGAGCAGGAGGGGGGTTGGCAACTGCCCCTTAATCTCTCCTTGTTCCAGGCTTGGGGAAGCCAAGTCCTCTTGGATACCTCGGTTGCTTGCCTAGGCCTGAAGTGCGGAGTCAGCACCTTGTCTTCTGTTTTTTGGGGGGCCTGACATCTGTGCCAAAGAGATCTGGGAGTCAGGGAGGCCTGTGGGTGTCACATATCTGTGATCCCAGCACAGCATGGTCAGGGTCCCCCTGATATCCTCTCAAAACCAACAAAAGGACAAACAGCAGGAACCAGTTCCTTTTTGGTTGAGATAGGAGAGGTTGACAATATAGCCCAGCTTGGCCCAGAACCCTCATGTCTAGTTGACCTTGAACCTGTGACCCTCTTGCCTAAGCACCTTGAATTCTAGCACTTGGGAGGCAAAGACAGGTGGATCCCTGAGTTCGAGGCCAGCCTGGTTTGCAGAGCAAGTTCCAGGACAGCCGGGGCTACACAGAGGAACCCTGTCTTGGAAAAAAAAAAAATTAAAGAAAGAACTGTAGCTCTCAAGAAGCTGTAGCTAAACACAGTTCACTCCTGTGTTATAGACACTCAGGAGCTGAGGTAGAAGGAGCTTGCTTAGGGCCAGCCTGGGCTACATAAGGAGTCTCTGCGGAGAGGGGAAATGGGAGGGGGGGCTCCAGGAAAACCTTTTGGAAGCCATGTTTCAAGCCTCCCAAACACCGTGGCCCTCAGGGTCCCTTAATAGCCCACGTTGGGGCTGCCCTGGCTCCTTGCTGTTCTAGCCTTCCCTGAGCCCCTAGCACCTTTTCTTCTGCTAACACTGGGGGAGCAGGGACGGGGAGAGGCCCCGCTGCCTGGCTGTGTGGCCACACCAGTCTCCATCCAAGGGCCTCTGTCCAGCTCACCATGCAGGAGAAGGAGGCTGCCCCTTCCAGAAGGATGCTGTCATCCACTAGGCCAGTTCCCTGCATGGGTTCCCGCCGCTGTCTCTGGGCCTTGCTTTGTCCATAAAATGGGCATGTGGTTCTGACAGATTCCACAGGCTGAGGTGAGTGGTCTTCACAGGAGGACACCTGAGCCTTCCCAGTCCAGAGGTCTCTGCCTTAGGCCCGTATACATCCACAGTCCTGGCTGTGGCTGCATGGGCCAGGGGGCAGCGGCACTGCTGCCTACAGGGGCCATTGCAGGGTGGGTTGGACAGTCCTTTTGCAGGAAACATGCAGTGGATTCTCCAGGCCCCACTGTAGCCTACTCCCCTCCCCCTCCCCCTTCCAGCAAGTCTCAGGAGCGGGAGTCAGAAAGCAATGGTCTCCAGCTGGACCAGGAAAATGGGATCTTTGGGAGATAGGTGCCTCTTCGTTCCAGCCGGAGCTGCAGGCAGGGGATCTCTGAACCACCAGAGCGAAGCCTGTTTAGAGGCCAGACAGCAGATGAGATGGACAAGGCCTGGGCGGGACTGTGAAGCTAGAGAGAATGGCTGTAGGCAGCCCCTTACAACCAGAGCCTTCCGGTAGTGAGTGGTGGCCACTGCCCACCTTGGCATCAGAGGCTCCTCCTATCTGCTCCTTCTCCTGTCACACACCCCCCTAACACACACAGTCTACAGCCAAGGAATTCAACATCTACCACTCTGCAGGCACTCTCCACTCCTTCCCATCCCTTTCCTCTCATGCCCGGAGCTGGGGCCTCCTCTTTCCTGGGTGGGCTTGGATGTCTGCCCCTATCACCCCTGATTCCTGCCCGCCCTAGCAGACTCCTCTCTCCATTTCCAGCTGGACTCAGGTACTTTCCAGGCTGCTGGGTTTTGCATGTGCCACTTGGTGACCTAGAATGTTCTTTGTGTTCATATCAGCTGGTCAGCTGCTTGCTGAGGTCTCAGTCCAGGCTCTGCTCTTCTGGGAGCTGCTTAGACCTCCCCTGAGCTCTCTGGAAGCATTCTCGTGTTTATTCATCTGACTGGAATGGAGAGGGATACCCAAGCTTGGACCAAAGTCTGGGGTCAGGGGAGAAAGGGGAGGGCTCAGCGGTACATGGTTGGCACAGTCCCCAGATTGACCTTTCCTGGTTTGGAGCCATGCTGCCCTAGGAACCGTTCACCAACCCATTTTCCACATTCTGCAGGGTGGGACTGTGCTCTGCCCACCTGCTTTGACCTCACAGGGACCTGTGTCTTCCTCCTGGCTGTGTCCCCTGCTCAGACCCTCAGTTCTCCCCTCCACTGACTGGGAGGGCAGCAGCACGCAGCATGGCCACCGCTGTTGTAAGGACTGGGTGAAGCCTGCTTGGTCTGGGCACCGACGGAGCAGGCTCACGGTTCTGTTTCCCATTCCCCAGCCTGGCCCGCTGCCACCTCTGCATGTGTCTGGAAACCCTGCGCCAAACAGCCCACAGCTTGAGCCCTCTGCGGCTCCGCATTGCCCACCCCCAGGAGCTAAAATCTCTCACCCACATTCAAAGCTCTTTATTCCCCACGAGAACCTGCCTATTCTGGGCAAACCTCTCACAGGTCCTGCCTCCTTCAGCTGCAGCGCTAACTCGGTCCAGACCATGAAGGTTCTCCCACAAGGTCCTGTGCTCCCACGCAACTGCTGGGCACGGAAGACGGCCTGGCATTAATCTTCTGGAAGGCTGTTCCAGCATGTAGTCTGCCGCACAGCTCAGACCCTGGGCCAAAACTGGATCCATAACGACCTTCACCTTCTCCCAGTCTCTAGACTGTCACTCTGTGTTGCGGAGAAAGGAAAACACTAACCCAGGCTGGCTTAGAACTTGCTGCGGAGCCCAGAGTAGCCTCCAGGTCTTGGCAGTCCCTGCCTCAGCCTGCTAAATTCAGTGATTCCCTGGAGCTGGGGAGCAGCCCGGTTGGCAAGGCTATTGCCCAGGTTCAGACCTCAGCACCACAGGTAGGCACGGGTGCACACCCTTAAGCGAAGACTAGATTGACTAGGACACATCCGGCAACGTTTTCCTCCATTTGCAAAAGTAACCCCTGCTAACCGCAGATACTTTTGAAATGAACATAAACAAAAGAGAAAGTGTATTTTGTATTATATATTTATATTACTGTGTGTAGTGTGCGTGTGTGTGTGTGAGTGTGTGCATATACTCATGTGTGGAGGTCAGAGGACAACTCTGAGTAGCTGGTTCTCTCCTTCCCCCTTGATGTGGGTCATCAAAGACAGGCACTTTCACTCGCTCAGCCTCACAGGCCCCAGGGAGAAACTTCAAAGAGCCTTTACTTCATCAGCCCTCCACGGCCACCAGGGTTCTTACTTCTGCTGCTCGACCCCCCCATCCTGCAGCACCCAAATCCCCCATCCCGAAAGCACACCACCCCTTCACCTCGCTCCTGCCAGCACCCCTGAATTGCACAGCCTCCACCTCCAGGCTTCTCAGAGAGGTTTGAGGAGCCCCGAGTGCCCTGTGTAGCTGCTGTCTCATTTGCTTAAGGCAATCCCTGATTGCTAAGGATTTCAACATCAACACCCCAAGGTTTCAACAGTTCATGGCTGAGCCTGCGGCACATAGTGGCGTTTCCCTGGAGCCAACAGCAAGGGGCTTTGTCAATAGCTTTTCCACAGCTGTTCTCAGGACATCTAGGCTGGTGGGGACACTGGGAGGCTGAACTGAGGGGTCATTCTTCCAGAGGTCCTCTAACTCTAGCCTAGCCAGCCCCTTCCTTGTGCTTGTGTCTGGCTGGCCCTTAACCTAGGTGGCTGTTTTGGTCAGAATGTCAGAATCTGGTGGGGGCAGGGGGGTAACCATCCCAGGCTCGGGGCTCAGCAGCTTCCTGCCTGCCCTCCCTGGGCAGCAGGACCAGTATGCCCCAGTGATAGGCCATAACACACATTGCTGGGCTGGGTGTGGAAGCTTCATTCCACATGAAGCCCTGCAGGAAGCCCGAAGAGGGACTTAAGGGAGGAGGAAAAGATGGGAGAAGCCACAGAAGGGCTCAGTTCCGGCCAGAGGAGGAGGCTGGAAAGGACCTTCCTGTCCTTGGTCCGTGTGGCAAGAACCACAGTCGAGGAAGTCAGGATCCTTCTGGGGGAAACCCTTGGTGAGGAGCAGAATGCAGAAGGCAACGGATTCTGTTAAAGGCAAGCCTCATTACTGTACGTTAATTATTAACAGCGTTGGGCAAATAAAAGATGGGACACCCAGCTGGGCCTGTCTCAGACCCTGCTGCCTGAGCAAACTGCACTCGGTTCCCATCCAGGAGACCCAGCCACGAGCCGGAAGAGTAATGATAAACCCGGGCCGCCAACACGGGAAGGGCACCTCGGAGGGGAGGGAAGACAGCTGAAGTGAAGGGACACGGGGCGGGCGGCCCTTCAGGACAAGTTCCTGGTCTACTTGGATGTGTACTGAGGGCTTCATCCTCAGGGACCATCCAGCTTTTGTGCTGTCCTGACTCTTAGGAGTCCAGAAAGGAGATCACTCAGTGCTGTCCCAGAAAGCACAGCCGAGACACAGCCAATGGGGGGATGGGCTGCAAACAGAGGGGGTGAGGAGAAAGCGTGCACCCACATTTCTAACCACACCCATTCTAGCTTCATTTCTGTTGCTCTGATTAAACACCCTGACAAAGAGCATCTTGCGGGGGCAGGAAGGTCACTAAGCTTAGAGTTCCAGGCTACAGTGGCTCATCGTGGGGAAGTCAAAGTGGAGACTTCAAACACCAGGTCACATCACACCCACAGACAAGAGTAGAGAGAAGCCACCACACTCACATGTGTGTGCTTGCCTGCCTGCGCCCAGCTCGATTTCTGTGCTCAGCCAGTTCAGGACACTCTTACTAGGGAATGGTGCCACCCACAGTGGGCAGAGTCTTCCTGCATTAATTACTCGATTATCCACAGGCCAACCCAATGTAGACAGTCCCTCACTGAGTCTCTTTCCCCAGGTTACTCTACATTGTGTCCAATGGACAATAAAAGCTGATCACCACACTGCCCCAGTTTACCCGGTGCCTGGAAGAAGCCTGGGATGGAACCCAGGGCTCTGTGCATGCTAGGCAAACACTCAACCAACTGAGATGGCACCCCACCAGTGGTTTTTGAAGGGTGTAGGAGAAGATGGCAGCCTTTTGGTGAGGACATGGCCTAAGCCACGTAGGACTAGGACACTAAGAGGGCAGCCAGAGAAGCAGGAAGAGCAACAGAAGGGTAGTAAGGGAGAGGGGATGGCGTTCTCCAGAAAAAGAGATGTTCAACATCAAATTTCGGTACTTGCGAGTGAGAAGAAAATGGAAGCATGGGAAGGTGCTTGTCGCGTTGTTAAAGCCAGGTGAAGTCATCCCTCATTGCCTGGGCAGGCCCCAAAGCCTGCGTCCTGAAAATAAAAATAAAAGACAAAAGACACAAGAGGAAACAGACAGGAGACCTTGGAAACACAGGCAGAGGACAGAGCAACAGCTACAAGCCAAGGCAGGTCAAGCACTCCTGGTGACACCAGCAGCCAGGAGAGGGTACCTTAGAGTGCATCAGTCAGCGTTCCATCACTACAACAAAATGCCCGAGGTGCTTTACTTATAGGGAGAAGAGGTCTGGGCTCCAAGTCTGAGGGGGCCCAGGCTCTGATTGGTTGGTTCTGTCACTCTGGGCTTGTGGTGAGGCAGCATGGAATCCTAGTTGAAGCATCTGGTGGGTAACCTGACACTCACCCCACGGCCAGGAAGCCAAACAAAAGGAAGAAGAGGAAGGAACCAGGCCTCCAGCCTCTTTGAGAACTGCACCACACTTCTTGCTGTGGCCGCTGTGGAAAGCAAGCGTTTGGTGCCTGGGCTTCCGGGCATATCCCTGGTCTGAACTTGGCAGCATTGTTCTGCCAACAGCCGTGCTCACTTGTTACACCCTGATGGTAGATACCCCCAGCACGGTGACCTCCATTCCTGATGGAAACAACTACAGAGAAGAAGGCTTGATCTGACTCAAGGACCAGAGGGGTTCAGCCATCTTGGTGGTAGGGGTATGGCGGAGGCAGGTGAGTGATGGAGCAGAACAGGCCAAGACCAGAAAAAGAAGCCCTTTCGGATACAAGAAATGAAAACCCAGTAGAACAGATAGATCTGCATATGCAGAGCAGGAGTTGACGGCACGCCTGATAAACAGAGACCTACGGTCAGTCAAGGGGGTGATGGCTCTGCTAGTGCCCCTTCCACAGAAAGGGAGTGTGGGGACTTAGACCTTAAATATCCACACACACCGCACCCCCGGCGTTCCCATGTGAGGACTAGGTTCCCAGGTAGCAGTTGTCACACGTGGGGCGTTTGAAGGGTGGCAGCCTCCTCTGGGCTCCAGCCTCATGGATGGATCACCTCGGCAATGGATTTGCAGCTTAGTAAACTGTTGAGAGGTGGACGAGATTTTCTGAAGGTGGGACAGGGTGGAGGAAGCCGGTCGCTGTGCCTGGCTCCTGGAAGGGGGGGGGGTAAGTGTCTCTGCTGAGCCCCTGCCTCCTGGCTGCCCTAGCGGCCAGCTCTGCTGCAGCACAGCCTCCTCGCCGCTCCTAGCCTCCCCGGTCCAGGCAGAGGGGACCGAGTGACCTCCAGTGCCAATAAGCCTTTCCTCTTCACACTGTTTGCCTCGAGTGTTTGATCACAGCTCCAGAAATCTAGCTGGCACGCTGCCCGAGGAGGAAGGGCACCAGGCTGCTGCTATTGTGCAGGGATCCCTGATTGTGAGGCCTGGGGAGAGCGCAGGCACCTTCTAAGAAACGGACTACCCCGTCAGCCATGGCTTCGGGATGAGCGGCCCTACAGCCAGTTCCGAAACACAAAGTATAAATGATTGAAAACAGTATCTGCAGAGGGAATAAAACATCAAAAATAGTCATAATATTTAATTGACATCATGTCGAAATAAGAATTTAGCCGGGAAGGGTGGCAGAGCCTGGGGTCCTTCTCAGGACGTGGGGACAGGAAGATGGTATGAGCCTGAGAATTGGAGGAAGGTTGAGCTACACAGGGGGACCCTGTCACAAAACAAAGCACAGCTCAAGAAAGTGAGATAAACAGCAGTTGTCCCATCAAGGTTTAAAGGCGTAAGTCACGCTGAGCTAGATCAGAACTGCAGGCCCTGACCTCACCTGAATTGAGTTCTCTTCAGACCGGGCAGCTGCCAGTGCAAGAGCATCTAGTGACCAAAAGCCCAGGGGGCATCTAAAACCACAGGCCACAGGTGGAGGAAGGAGGTTGGGAGGGAGAGCGAGGGGTAGGGGTGGGGGAGACAGAGACAAAGACACAGGGAGACAGAGATTCCGCCGAGAAGGAACACCCAGCATTTGTTCTGATGCTAAAACTGCAAGTTCCCTGAGCCTGGTTGAAAGGCCACCAAAACCATCCTCCAGACATGGCCATTGAAATCTGACCCCCAGCAACTGCAGTTCCTACACGCACGTGAGCGCGCGCACACACACACACACACACACACACACACACACACACACACACACACA
>NW_026585895.1:50121070-50197545 GCF_907164565.1 Psammomys obesus | reverse complement strand
ACACACACACACACACACACACACACACACACACACACACACACACATGCCAACAGTCATACATGAAGGGCTCACAAGGTCCTACCTCTAACTCCTGTGATCGGCTGTTGGTGGCCTCTGGGAGAAGGGACGAGTCATTGTTTTGGGTTGTGAACCTGCTGCTGAGCTGGCCCCCGTTAAACTCACTGGGTCAGCACACAATAGACTGGGGTGTGAGAGCCCCCTGTGAGGAGAGGTGGGAGGGTGGGCGTGAGAGCAGTCAGTTATCACGTCCACGTCCACGAGTAAAATGCTCAAATTTTTTGATTGATTAAAAAATGCTACATAAATGTGTTACATGTTGGTGACAAACCAGCAAAGGCTCTTAGGTTGTGTAAAACCAAAATGAAGACCCATCCATAAGCTGAGTGTCATTTCGCACACCTTTGGAGACAGAGGCAGGAGAATTTCTATAAGGCCAGCTTAGTCTACATAGCAAGTTCCAGGCTAGCCAGGGCTATGTGGTAAGTCTCTATATAAAAGATTAAAAGAACCAAGAAATTGTCATATTATTATATTATATTATGTTATATTATATTACATATTATTATATTATATTTTATTATATTATTAACTTATTGTGTGTGTGCATACATGTGTGCACTTCAAGGACATTTACAGGAGCTGATTCTCCTTCCGTCACATAGACCCTGGGGATCAAACTCCGGTCCTCAGGCTTGGCCACAGGCACTTTCACTCTCTGAGTCATGCTCGCAGCCCCTATCGTTGACATATTTAAATAATAGCTCCCTCCCCCAGTTTGTATAGAATTGGAATATAATTAATAAGGTTGATTTAATAATTGAACTTTGTACCCTACGAATAAAAGACTCATTTCTTTGCCAGAGCCCATCAAACATTTATGAAAATTGATCATATATTAAGCCATAAAGAAAAAAAAAATCCAATAGAATCCCAAAAGCCGATCGAGGAAAAGCCTCATCTTTGACCAGAGTGCAATTAGGGTTAGAGATTATTAAGAAAGGTTTAAATTAAAAAGCCAACCATTTGAAAATTAACAACCACTTTCGTAAATAACTAAGTGAAACCTGTGTGACAAACCGCTTAGAGATGTAACACTCCAAAATGTCACGTGAGCATTGGACTGGAAGGCAGCTGCCAGGCAAGGAGAGGGAAGCCCAAATGGGTAGGCCAGAATTTTGTGCCTGACAAGAAGGACAGAATAAGTAAGTAACGTAGCGGTGGAGGGGGGGAAGACAGCAAAAAAGAGTCGGGAAGAGAGAGAGGTGTGGATCAATAAAGATAAAATGCAGATCTAATAAATAAGGAAAGAGGCAAAAAAATAATAATGGTTTTCTGAAAGTACAATAAATTAGGTAGACTTGCAGCAGACGGAGAGAAATCAGGACCAACTGTAGGAACAAAAATATATGTTGAGTCTTAGAATAATACATTTGAACAGGGCCTGTTAGTGGGAAAATACAGATATGACCCGAAGGGATTTCAACAGAGGGAGGAGCAGGGAATCTCCTCAAATGAATTAAAGCCACAGGGCAGGGCACACTTGCAGAAGCACGCTGGTTCTAATCCTTCTTCCAGCAAGTTCTTCTTGTTTGATTCAGAGCATCAAGTTGGAAAAGCTTCCTTGACGGTGTTAAGAGTGTGGCGTTGGGCTGGAGAGATGGCTCAGAGGTTAAGAGCACTGGCTGCTCTTCCAGAGGTCCTGAGTTCAATTCCCAGCACCCCCATGGTGGCTCACAACCATCTATAATGAGAACTAGTGCCTTCTTCTGGCCTGCAAGTGTACATGCTGACAGAACACTGCATACATAATAAGTAAATAAACCTTAAAAAAAAATAAATAAAAGAGTGTGGCGTTCCACTGGGCATACCGTACCCCTTTAATTCCAGCACTGGGGAGGTGGGGAGGCAGAGGCAGGCGGATCTCAGAGTTTGGGGCTAGCCTCGTCTACAGCATTCCAGGACAGCATTCCAGGACAGCCAGGGCGACACAGAGAAACCCTGTCTTAAACAAGTAAACAGACATGTAGTGTTAAAGCCAAGTGTGGTAGCCGCACTACCCTGATACCTATCAAGCTCACACACACAGCCTAGGGTCAGCCTGAGAAGGGGAGCCAGGTTGAGGAACTACCTAGCCCCCGCTGTCCTGTGGACATGTGTAGGGAACTGCCTTGACTGTGAATTGATTTGGGAGGGCCTAGCCCACCGTGGGCCTCTCTATCCCTGGGGTATGCTGGAAACCTAGCTTAGCTTGAGCCTGAGTGAGTCAGCAAGCAACGGTCCTCCAAAGTTTCTGCTTTGGAGGTTCTTAGAATTAGAGAAAGAATGACAAACAGCCAGGCTCCTGTGGGAGCAGAAGCCACCAGGGCAGTCACAGCTCACCTTTTCATGTCCTCTGCCCCTCAGCACACCTTGGGGCCCAGGACTTCCCAGTCTGAGTGTCTATGATTAGCCCATGAGGTGATGCTATCACAGTGAGGTGGTGGTGACAGCCATGGCTCTTGTGACTTTGCCAGCCCTCCTTCCCAGCCAGTACCACACTTGTGAGGGGGGAAAGCGGGGCTGTGGTACTGTCTGTCTCCAATGAAGCAAGACTCAAGGTAGTAGCTACAGTTAGCGTTTTGTAGCTGGTATGAGGCTGCAGGTGGTTGGCGCCAGCCTGGCAGAATCTAGGCTCCCCTAGCCCGAGTCCCTGAACATGTGCTGAAAGAGTATCTTCACTGTGTGAATTGATGTGGAAGACCCATGTCTTTGTTTTTGTTTTTCTTTTTTTAATTAATTTATTTAAATTAATTTATTGATTACAGTTTATTCACTTTGTGTCCCAGCTAGAGCCCCCTCCCTCAACCTCTCCCAATCCCATCTTCCCTCCCTTGCTTTTGTTTTCCAAGACAGGGTTTCTCTGTGTAGCCTTGGCTGTCCTGGACTCACTTTGTAGATCAGGCTGTCCTCGAATTTACAGAGATTCGCCTGCCTCTGCCTCCAGAATGCTGAGATTAAAGGTGTGCACCGTCACCACCCAGCTAGGAAGACCCATCTTAATTCAATGGCCAGGGGATCCTGGACTGTATAACTGGAGAAGTCGAGCTAAGCAGCCATTCACTCTCTCTTTTTGATGGCTCCTGCCTCTGTGACTTCCCGACAGTGATGGACTGTGGCCGAAACTGACACAGAATAGGCCCTTCCTCCCTAACATCGCTTTTGTCAGAGTATTTGTCACAGCAACACAGAAAGAAACAAAGCAGGGACCCTCCAGTTCTATCCCCCTGCCTCAGAAGCGGAAGAGCACTGCTTACATGAGATGGAACCCTGAGCCAGCCACAGCTACCTCGGCGTCTTTCCAGCACGACACTCAATATTGGTGTCTCAAGCCACGAGAGTCTGACACTACGCGTTACCGAAGCACAGCCCGTGTTCTGACTTGGCTTCTGCTGTGATAGATGCCGTGATCAAGAGCAAGCTGACGAGAAAAGGGCTTATTTGGCACATCACCAAGGACAGTCAGGGCAGGGATCCTCAGAACAACCCACTAAGCTCAAAGAACCTGATGGCTTTTCCAGCCCAAAGCTTCCATAATCCTCCCCCAAATCGCAGCAACAGCCCACTCTCTGGTTCCCATTTCTGTATTAGCTACTTTTCTGTTCTATGTAAAACACCATGACCAAAAGCCACTTATAGAAGAGAGTTTGTTTTGGTTTAAGGTTCCAGAGGGACAAGAGTCCATCATGGCAGGAGAGCAAAGCAGCAGGCAGCAGACAGCATGCATACAGCAGGCATACCGCAGGCATGCGCAGCAGCAGCAGCCATGCAGGAACAGGTCGCAGCAGGGGCAGGCATGCAGCAGGAGCAGGTAGCTGAGAGCTCAGATCTTCTGAGAACACAAAGCAGGGAGCAAAGGGGAAGTGAGCTAAGACTACAACCCCCCCCCCCCCCCGTTGATGTATGTTCTCCAAGAAGGTGGTGTTAGTGGATGTCCACAAACAGTGCCCCCAGGGGGCCAGAGGTCCCAAAGCCAGCGCCCACAGGGAACATTCACCATTCAAACCACCATACCTATTGTCTTCGTTACTTTTCTCTTGCTGTGATTAAAACGCCATAAACGCAGTGTTTAGTGTGAGTTACGGTTTCAGAGGGTTAGAGTCTCTGATAGTGAGCAAAAGCACCAGCGGAGCTCTCATGTCTTGAGCCACAACCACGAAGCAGAGAGCACTAGAGATTGAATGAGTTTTTTGAAAACTTTCAAGCCCCCTCTTCCTCCCCCAGTAACACACCTTGAACAAAACCACCCTTCCTAATCCTTCCCAAAGCAGAAACAAAGTCTTCAAATATATGAGCCTATGATGGGGGCGTTCTCATTCAAATCATTGCACCTATGGATCCTGACTGATTCGCTGATGAAGCAGAGCTGTCTCAAGCCAAGAGCCAGTGTGATGCCTAGCATTACATTTCTGGAACCATCCTTCATGATGAACGTGACAAGAATGCTTAGTAAAGCCTTTGTTGTAGTACAAAATATTTTATGTGCCTGTCCCTTTAAAGATTCTATGCCCTTCAGTCTCAGTTGGCTTTTGGACTTCTGGGAACAGGAGAGGATATAAAAAGCCAGCAGAAGCCAAGGGCAGTAGCACACGCCTGTAATCCCAGCACTCACAGAGGCAGAGGCAGGTAGATCTCTGAGTTCAAGGCTAGCCTGGTCTACAAAGTGAGTCCAGGATAGCCAAGGCTACACAGAAAAACCCTGTCTTGAAAAAAAAAAAAAGCTAGCAGAGGCTGACAGGGAAGAGCGGTAGGATTGGGGTATAGCCAAGAGTAGGGTCCAGCTGGGAGAAGAACAGGGTCAGAGAGGACGGTTGGTGCAGGAAGAACGAAGACACAGTGTGGCTAGGGAGTGGAAGAAAAGCTATTGCACACAGTGAAAACAGGAGATAGTTGAGAGTGAACTGGGGTAGCAGACTGAGAAGAGAAGAGAAGACAGTTGGTGACAGCTGAGCCAGGAGAAGCTGCACTGAGCCAGAGAAGATATTGTTAGGAGACAATAAGGACCCACAGACAAAGTAGCAAGGTAGAGAATAATAAAAAAAGAAAGACAGAAGCCGTGCTTTGTGTGTTCACACTGTTCTGAGTTCTGGGGCTGTGCAATAAGCCATCAAATGTGAATGAAAGTACAAAAGCCAAAGAAGAGACAAAATTATCCTTCCTTGTGAATATTGTGATTGTCTACTGGGGAACAGAAAAGATACACATGAAAACACCGTAGAGTTCCAGAGCCAGCCAGGAACGCAACATGTAAGACTTGCCTTCCTGAGAAGGTGTACTTTCATTCTATTTCAAAGACTAACAAATCAGCAGGACGTGGTAGCCCATGCCTGTAATCCCAGCACTCAGGGGGCAGAGGCAGGCGGATCTCTGTGAGTCTGAGGCCAGCCCGGTCTACAAAGCAAGTCTAGGACAGCCAAAGAGCCAAGGCTATACAAAGAAATCCTGTCTTGAAAGAAAGAAAAGAAAAGAAAGGAAGGGAGGGAGGGAGGGAGGGAGGGAGAGAGAGAGAGAGAGAGAGAAAGAAAGAAAGAAAGAAAGAAAGAAAGAAAGAAAGAAAGAAAGAAAGAAAGGAAAGGAAAGGAAGAAAAAAGAAAGAAAGAAGAAATTCCTTCCGGGTTGGCAATGGTGGCTTAAAAAAAATTTTTATTTATACAACATTCTGCCTGCACACCAGATCTTACTATAGATGGTTGTGAGTCACCACATGGTTGCTGGGAATTGAACTCAGGACCTTTAGAAGAACAGCCAGTGTTCTTAACCACTGAGCCATCTCTCCAGCCCTGACACACATCTTTAATCCCAGCACTTAGAAGGCAGAGACAGGCAGATCTCTGTAAGTGTGGGGTCACCCTTGTCTACAGAGAGAGACAGACACACACACACACACAGAGAGAGTGCTCCAAGACAGCCAGGACCATACAAAAACTCTGCCTCAAAATTTTTTTTCCTTCCCTTCTTGCTTTCTGTTTGAGTATTTTCTTTATCCCTCCCCTTTTTCTCACTTGTTTTGAAAAGTATGTGTGCATATATATTTATTTTCAGGCCAGTTCCCAGCACCCTGGTTGAGCAGCTCATAGCCACCTGTACAGAGGATCTAACGCCCTCTCCTGGACTCTAGGGCACCTGCACTCATGTGCACGCACACAGACACATAATTAAAAGTAAAGTGAATCTTTTAAAAACATCATCATCATAATTTAAGACAGGGTCTCATGTAGTCCAAGATGTCTTCAAACTCACTATGTGGACCTTGAATTTCTGATCCTCCACAGTCCTGGAATTATAGGTATGTACCACCATGCCAGGTTTCTGTGGTGCTGAGATTCAAACCTCAGGGCTTTTTAATTGTTTGGTGGCAGTCTACTGAGGGAGCTACGTTTGCGACCCTAGAGATCACTTCCTAGTTCGTTCTGTGTTTGACTGGTTTCATGTCACCTAAGCCAGTACTTTTCACTTTCTCTCCAGGCTGTCTATGGTGGCAAACTTGAGCTCAGTCCCATCTTCCGTCACTGTTACGCTGTCTGGTGTTTTATTTCCACCCTGCTCCAAGCCAGCATCTGTCGCTCCTGTCACCATGATTATGTAGACGTGAGTCATGCTCTGCTGTCTTTGCTCATGGCCTCTTACGTGTCACACCTGATGCTGGGCTACAGTTCCTCTGTCATCTTTCACCCATTCTGTCTGCCAAGATCTATGAGCTGCAGTGTTCTTTAGTCTATCTAAATGTGGATTTTGCCCTCGCTCTTTGGTGTGTGTGTGTGTGTGTGTATGTGTGTGTGTGTGTGTGTGTGTGCAGGCCAGAGGTCAACCCTGGACATCTTTTGTGTCTCTGTGTCTTATTGCCTTGAGACAGTGTCTCTCATTGAACCAGGAGCTTACTTACTGGTTTACCTAGACTGGCCAGCCATGGGGCTCCCGGAGTTTGCCTTTCCCTGCTACCCAATGCTCAGGTTACGGAGTGCACAGCCATGCCCGTTTTCTGAGTGCCTGGGATATGAACTCAGGTCCTTATGTTTACACAGGTAAGTGCTCTTACCCACGGAGGCATCTCTCTAGCACCCCTACTTTGTGTTTCCAGACAAGGACTCTCACAACACCTGGAGATCACTAACTGGCTACACCAGCTCCTGGCACACCCCAGGGATCCCTCCTGTCAGGTTTGCAGGACCGTGTCTGGTTTTTTGATGTGGGTTCTGGGGATCTGAACTTAGGCTCCCATGCTGATGCAGCAGCACTTTGCTGACTGAGCCGTCTCTCCCAGCCTCGCTCTTGCTCTTGAAAGGCAATTTAGCTGAGAGAGGGTTCAGCCTGATGAATGTTTGCTTTAATTGCCCTGACGATGCTATAACAACATTGTTCGCCAGCCTTTCCTGCAGCTGATGGGTTTGTGGTCTCTCTGGGTTGCGTCCCCAGTGACTAAAGAAAGCCTTCCTCTTCCTGAGACACTGGGCCACACCTTGGCCTCCCCTGGTCCTGTGCGACCTTCTCCCTAGCTGTCCGCTGTCCTCAGTTTTGCTAGCCTTGCTTCAAGGGCATTCTGCTGCTGCTGTTGCCTGGGCTGGTTGCCATGGTTACCCTCACCTGGGGCTGCCTAGAACTGCAGTAACGAAGAACCACAGGCTGGCTGGCTTACAAAACAGAAATTCCTTTTCCCAGTTTCAGAGGACACGAATCTAACAGGAGGTGTTGGCAGAGCCGGATCCCTCTAAGCCCTCTCTCCCAGTCGGATCAATGTCACCTTCTCCCAGCACTTCCCCTCGGCGCCCATCTCTGTTCTTCCCTTCTTTATTTCCTATTACGTGTGTGTGTGTGTGTGTGTGAGAGAGAGAGAGAGAGACACAGAGAGAGAGAGACTGTGCATGTGTGGAGGTCAGAGGATAGGTCCTAGGGATTGAACTCAGGTCACCAGGGTTGGTGTCAAGCACCTTTAATGGCTGAGCCATCTTACAGGCCCCGTATCTGCTCTAATCTCTCCCTGTGAAGACACTGTCCCTGCCATATTAAGGTTAATTTATAAGGTTAATTTCTTTTATCTTCATTATTCTTTTGGGGCCCTGGATCTGAGTTCGGTAACACTGTGAAGCACTGAGTTAGGACTTCTGCATAGGCATTTGGGAACAGAACACCTGTGTGCTGGTGTGTCTGTGTGTGTGAGTATAAGCTCGTGTGTATGAGTGTGTGAGCGTGTATGTGTACTGTTGGAGATGGAACCTACCGGTAGGTAGGCCCTCTACCAGTGAGCCAGACTAACAGCTCTGGGTAGGGGACCCAGTCTCCCCACTGCAGGTGGAAGCAGGCCTCGTGACATGTAGCCTTGGCTATCTGGTGGGTAACTCCCCCACCCCCCAACTCTCAGCCTGCACCCAGCTCCTGGACACAATGCTCACCAACCTAACACAGCTCAGGCAGAAGCTACCAGATGTCTGCAGGCCAGGCCTGGCCGGTTCCCGGCATCCCTGCTGTACGGGATTGGTTAAGCTAGCATCAGGACCAGCGCAGGCCCAGAGCGCAGGAAGACAGCGTCTCCTGCTGCAAGAGCCTCCTCCCGAAGGGAGAGAGGAACTAAACCTGAGCTCTAAAGGGCCTGGCAAAGTGGGACCATCCAGAGACCACACCTGAGCAACACCCAGTGGAAAACTCAGGGCTGGGAGATGGTTGCTTGTGTAAGCAAGCCTAAGGATCTGAGTTCAACCCCCAGCTCTTCTCTTAAAAAGCCTGACACACTGACTCACTTGTGATCCCAGCGCGGGGGAGGCGGGAACAGGCAGATCCCGGCCAGTCAGCCTAGTCAGCATCCCGGCTCCCAGGGAGAACAGGCATCAAAATAAACAGCTGGCGCCAGAGGCGATCTCCACACACACCTGCACAACTATGGGCACCTGAACGCACACTCGCACACACTTAAAGCTGCTTCCAGTCTTGGAAATGGAGATGAGGGGCCCGAACAGGTGGCTAAATGTTCAGAGCATTTGCTCTTGAAGAGGACTAGAGTGTGGTGTCCAGCACTCAGGATGGGCAGCTCCCCCAAACTCCACCCCAGGAGTTCTGCTACCAGCTCCGGCCTCTGTGGGCACCTGCATACACAAGCTTTTCTGAACATGGAGGACGGAGCACTGCTGTGATGACCTGGGGCGCTAGGCACATGCTCTTTCCTCTTGGGTTAGTACAGGTCTGCAGGTCTAGACACACTTCCCTATTTCGGTCCCCGAAGGACTGAACCCAGGGCCTCAAGCATGCCAGGCAAGCGTTCTACCAAGAGCCACAGTCCCAGGCCCCGCTCAGTGTACAAATCTTGAGAAGCCATGTTTTTCACCAGTTCTGGAATATTCTCAGGCAACATCACATCTCTTTCTCTTTCTAGACCTTCTTCCAGACTGATCTTGGGCCTGCTCCTCTGTTTTACTTTTCACACTTCTGCGTCACTAGCTCCGCAGGCCATGGCCTTAGGTCGGCCTTTCAGGTCATCAGCAATTTCTTCAGCTGTGCCTTATCCGCCATTTCACTTGCTGATTGAAATTTTAATTCTAGTAAATACATGTTCCGTTTTAGAAGGTGTTTGTTTTCCTTCACACCTGCCTCTTCTTAGTTCGTGCTGTCTTTTTTATTCTCATATGGTTTGTTTCAATAATTTAAAGCTAGGCATGGTAGGGAGGGCTGGTATCCGAATACTTGGGAAGTAGAAGCAAAAGGAGCCAAGTTCAAGGCTAGCCTGTGCCACATACATAGCAAAATCCAGCCTCAAAAGTATTTATTTAATTTGTATGTGTGGGGTGTGTGTGTGTGTGTGTGTGATGTGGGGGAGAGGCAGGTGTGCACAGTACATGTGTGAGGGTCAGAGGTCAACGTTGGGTATTTACCCTGGCCTTCTACCTCCTGGAAGACTTGTGTCTTTTTGTCGTTTGTTGCTGCCTACAACAGGCTGGCTGTGCTGCAAGCCTCTAAGGACCCTCCTGTCTTCAGTTCCCAGAAGTGCTGGGATTAAAGATGCATTCTGCCTCTACTGGCTTTACATGGGTTCCAGGAATCTGAACTCAGGTCCTCATGTTTCTACCTCAAGCATCTTATTCACTGAGCAATCTCCTCAGCCCTGGCTGACAATTTAAAAAAGCATTTGCTCTTAGTAATTCCCTGCTTTGCACTGTGGCCTGGGCTTTTGGGGTGTGGTTCCCATCCTGCTGTTCAGCATCTGCCTGAGAGCTGGGTTGTCCAGTCCCTGCCTGTGAAAGGGCCTTGCAGTCTGGGTCTCTTCTTTCTACCTCAGCTGTGTCTCCTGCCTTTTCTCTCTGTTCTCTGGAAATGGTTGGCCGTGGTTGCTGCTGTTAGATTCTGCCCACATTCCTCAGCGGGAGCGGCAGCTTCAGCTCCGTGGCTGGGCTGCTCCAGCAGACGGCAGCTCAGATATGCTACAAAGGCGCCATCTAAACCAGAAGGGAAAGAGGGGCTGTTTATCAGTAGCTGGGTGTGGGGGGCACGTTGTTAGCCTCAGCATCCCCTGCAACTAGAATAAATTGCAGACAAAAACTTACATATGAAAGTAAAATTATCAAAGCACCAGGTACTGATGACGAGACAAGAACAGCTTTTTAATTATTCAGGAAACTGCCACCAACCTGAAATCTTGACTTCAAAATGCTAAAAGTTACACACTCCGGGGGACTAAGGAGCCTGTGAAGTAAGAGGCTGGCTAGAATAATATTTGCAAGAGCTGATACAGGCTCAGTATCCTCAGTCTACACAGGGCTGATAAAAAGGCTCAGTTACCATCCTTGCCAATGTCCTGACGCTGATTAATACTTCTTTGAAAAATGGAAGAAAGAGATTGTCTTAGGGTTTCTATTGCTATGATGAAACACCATGACCACAAAGCAAGTTAGGGAGGAAAGGGTTTGTTCAATTTACACTTCCACATTGCTGCTCATCACTGGAGGAAGTCAGGACAGGAACTCAAACAGGGCGGGGTCCTGGAGGCAGGAGCTGATGCAGAGGCCATAGAGGGGTGCTGCTTACTGGCTTGCTCATCATGACTTGTTCAGCCTGTTTTCTCACAGTACCCAGGGATGGCAACACCCACATGCCCACATGGGCTGGGCCCTCCCCCATCAATCACTAATTGAAAAAAAAATGGCTCCTGGCTGGATCTCACGGAGGCGTTTTCTCAGCCTGGGGCTCCTTCCTCTCTGATGACTCTAGCTTATGTGTCAAGTTGAGGCAAACCCAGCCAGTACAGAAATGAACCCATGATTCACTAAGCAAAAAACAGGAATGACCAAGAAGCCTTCGTGCGAGTGTCACTCCCAAACCTTTCATTCGCTGCATGCGGTGAAAGGTGCCGGCCTTAAAGGCAGACTCTGGGCTGGCAAAATGAGCAGTGAAGGTGTCTGGCACCAACCCGAGGACCCGGGCTAGAGCCCAGCGACTGACACAGTAGAAGGAAAGGGCTGGCCTGGCGTGTTGTCCTTCAGCCTTCATAGATGCACCATAGAAGCACAGACATGTGCCCACCGGAATGGCCACAAACATAAAACCCAGGTGTCACCTGCATGGCCAGGGAATGGCCTCTGCAGGGTCCTATGGCCTTGGTCGCGGTAGGCGGTGGGAAATGTGTGGGTTAGCATGCGGTCCCTGAGTATGGCCTTCCTTGGGAAAAAGGAGAATTTGCCAGCGTGACTATAAGGGGGGGGGCAGCGGCAAGGCCATAACAACCTGGATTCTTCTGCCTCCCTCTCTCAAGTGGGGGATTATGGACATGCTTGGACCTTCCAATTTGTTTTTCCTCATTTTCATTTTGAAACAGGGTCTCACTAATTTACTCCGGATGGTCCTCCTGCATCAGCCTCCCAAGCGAGTCAACTAAGGTCTTAAGGCAGAGTCACCCATGACCCGTGACTACACAGCGGATGCTAAATTTGATGCCAAATGTCCTCTCATTGTTTGTTTTTGAGACAGGACCTCTCTATATAGTGCTGGCAGTCCTGAAACTTGCTGTGTAGACCAGGCTGGCCTCAAACTCACAGAAATCTGACTGCCTCTGCCTCCCAAGGCCTGGGATTAAAGGTGTGAGCCACTTCTCTCTCTGAGTTTGAGGCCAGCCTGGTCTACAAAACAAGTCCAGGACAGCCAAGGCTTCACAGAGAAACCCTGTCTCAGAAAAATAAAAATAAAAATAAAAAAGTGTGCACTTCCATTCTCAGTGCCAACTGTCCTTATAAGAGATAGGTCAGCAGTTAGGAGTACTGGCTGTTCTTCCAGAGGACATGGGTTCAATTCCTAGCAACCACATGGCGGCTCACAATTGTCTGTAACTCCAGATCCAGAAGATTTGTCACCTTCACACAAACATACATGTGGGCATAACAGCAATGCACATAAAAATAAACAAATCTTAAGAAGAGAGGCGTGGCACAGTGCAGACAGAGGCAGAGATGTGTGCTCACTAAGGCTGAGATAAAAAATGGCCACAAATCGGGAACCACCGGCTGCTGAGAGGTGATGAAACATTAAGGCAGGACCACCCCTGGGATCTTCGGAGGGATCCAGAGCCCCGACTGCAGCTTGAGACTCTGCCCTCCACAACACGGTTGTCCTAAGCCACCCCACTGTGGGCACTCATCGGGTGGCACATGGCACAGGAAGCCAGGACAAATGCCGTGAGAACATTCCTGCAGGGGAATTTGGACGTGTGTATTCTTTCCTTCTAGAACTTTCTCAAGATGAATAACTGAGGATTTGTGAACGATTTCTTGGCACAAGCGCTCACTTTAGCTTGCTTTAAGGAAAGCTGAGCCTACAGTCTACCTAGAAACAAAAGACCATTATCACCAAGCCACTACTACATAACAAGAGAGACAAAAATCAGCGATGGCAAGGGTTGATGGAGGGTCTGGGATGTGCTCCTCACCTCCCATGGATGGGCCCTTTGTCCCTTCCTTTGGAACACCCCACCCCCACTCCGGCCCATCCCCTGCCACAAACAGGAAGAGCAGCCGTGGGAACTCAGGCGCACAGAGAGAAATCTGAGAGGTCTCAGTGCAGGCCACCTGCACAGGGTCCCACAGCTGAGAAGGCCTGACCCCAAGTTGGGTCCGGTGCCTTCTCCATCCTATAGGACACCTCACTGTGCAGCCATCAGACATCACCGTGCGGGTGAAAGAAAGGTCAAACACAGAGGATGTGGCCACACAGCCCAGGGAGAAAAACAGAAACTGAGCGTATCTTATTTTTGTAAAAATAAAAAATCGGGTTGGATGTGCGGAGAAAAGGGGCTGCAAGGATCTTCCATGCGTGTTATGAGGCAGGCCACTTCGGGGATTCCAGGTCAGCACCTTCTTCACGTGTGGCTTTTGTAACCCAAATACAAACACGAAGATACAAAACCCAGCCCCTGCCTGGCCAGGTCACACCCACCCTTGGGCTTGGTCCTGGGAGGTGCAGAGGGGACCTGGTGTCTGCAGGCCACTCACCATCCCTCTCCATCTCCCCATCCCCCACCCCACTCTGGGCTACTCTCCACCCTGCTCTTCTGCATCCATCGATTTTCCCACCCTTCAGAGAAGTGCCTGAGGGAAAGGAAAGCACATCCCAGATCGATGCACCGAGCCCCTCGGCTGGGGGTGGTGTGGTGGCTGTTGTAGGCTTGTCTTTGCCCTGCCTGGAACCAGAGGCGGAGCTGGACGAGGTGGGCTGGCCGCAAGGGGTGGACAAGTTTGAGTGGCCGAGGCATGGGCGAGTCCAGGAACGTCCTGCTGGTGTGACGGGCCCTTCACGGTGGTCTTGGTAGAGGGGTGTCCGTGGAGCTGCGTTTGAGTGCGGTGGGAGGCGGGTGCTAAGGCAGCCGCGTGCTGCATGCTGTGAGAAGGAACATGGCTGCCAGACGCTGGCTATGGTTTTCCACAGGGACTGATCTTTGCCTGAAGTCCAAGCAGGTCCTGGCCTCCTCATGTCACAGAGCTCAAAGGGGAAGCTGAGGGGTGTGTGTGTGTGTGTGTGTGTGTGTGTGTGTGTGTGTGTGTAGACAGGACCTTTCCCAACTGTGCCTCCTGTACTCTGGCATCCAGTGCCTGGCACACAGAGTAGGCAGCCATGTGGCTGGGGCCTAGAGAGAACTGTAGGGCTCTTTGCCTGCCTGACTCATTAGGCCCCACCTTCTGCCCTTTCTCCGGAGATCAACCTTCCCTGCATAGCTCCACAGCACACTCCCCAAAGCCCTCTTGCTTCCCACAATCCACCAAGACAATGGACAAGTCATCACAGATTGAGTTCACTGCTCACTCTTCAGGGAGCCAGGAGAGCTGGGGGCTCCTTGCTGGGTCTGTGGTGCCCACATCCTGTCTGTCACCCAAGAGGGCCCCCACATGTGCTTGTTAAGTCACTGCTGAGGAGACACACAGGCAGCCTGTCCTGAGACTCTGAGCGATCTTATGTGGTGTTGGGGTGCATAGGAGTGCGGGGATGCATGCCTGAGGGTGTGTGCAGGCCCATGCACAGGCCCACGTGTCCAATATGGGTGCACGTGTTTGCCTGTGTACACACTGTTGGCCCACCCACATGCACCTACCTGAGCGCACACCTTGCTGGCTGTGCATTATATCTTGCTCTCAAGTCCATCCCTCTGCTGCTCTACACCCAGCCTAGAGGTCCATCCCCCCTCCCCCCCAGGCCCACCCCATCCCCCACAGGCCCACCCTATCCCTGAGAGGCTCACCACACCACACTCCCATCCCCCACAGGCCCACCCTATCCCTGAGAGGCTCACCACACCACACCCCCCACAGGCTCACCCCATCCCCCTAGGCCCACCCTCAGCCTGAAAAGGCCCACTCCAGCCCCCACAGGACCATCCCTCCTCCCAACAGGCCCACCCCATCCCTCACCCTCAGCCCCCACAGGACCACCCCTACCTCCCACAGGCCCACCCCATCCCCCACCCTCAGCCCCCAAAAGCTCCCTCCACCCCCTACAGGCTCACCTCATCCCCCTCAGGCCCACCCTCAGCCCCTACAGACCCACCCTCAGTAGCTGCCCCACAATTCACTCTGATACTCTCCCAACAACCATGAGGTCTACCGGTCTGGAAAACCGGGGACAAGGGCTCTGAGGTTTCAGTGTTGCTGTCACAGGACCTGGCGCACAGAGAATCTGTAGTGTTTCCGATAACACCAAGGAGGGAGGAGGACAGCAGGCTGCAGCCCTGCCGGGAACTCAGGGTTGGAGTTGCTGGTATGAGCAAACACGTGCAGGTGCATGCATCTAAGTCCACCTGTGGAGGTCAGAGGTCGATCTGCAGGAACGGATTCTGTCCTTCCGCCCTGTGGGTCCTGGGAATGGGATTCAGCGCAGCAGGCGTGGTGGCTGGGGCTTTACTCCCTGAGCCATCTTGCCTTTTCTCCACCTTTTCTTTGGACTCTCTCACTGAGCTGGAGCTCACTGATTGAGGCTGGCTGGGCCCTGAGCCTCCCGGGATCTTCGGGTCTGCCTCCCTATACTGGGATTGCAGAATTGTTCCCACCTGGCTCTTTTCCTGGGCACTGGGGATTGGAACTCAGGTCCTCAGGCTTGCACAGTGGGCACTTTAACCACTGAGCCATCTCTCCAGCACCAGAAAGTGAGAAACTGAATTCGTGCTGCTGGCCTCGGAGCGCTCATGGTGGTTGGGCTGGGCCCTCCACAGATTTTTAAAGGACGAATACTCTTGAACTCAAAGCCACAGTCCTCTCAACACCACCAGACGCACCCTTTCCACTTTCCCTGCCTTGCTGTGTGGCTGTCTTTACACGTGGACGTGTATTCTGCCCTATGACCTTTGCACCTGCTGTCTCTCTGCCTGATGTATTCTGTCCCTAAGTTATCTTATAGCTGACCCCTGCATGACCTTCAGTTCAAAGGCCGCCTCCTGAGGGAGACCCTTGTAAGGAGCCCAGCCACTCACTGCCATCTTTAGTGTGAAGGACGTCACTTCCGGTGCCACGCCCAGCTGAACACATCTGTTGGCCCACTCTCATCATGATGGCCCAGGAAAACCCAGCACAGCACCAATGAGAGATTGGGGGTGTGTGGAAGGAAGGGAAGGCCAGGGCAGCAACTCCACACAATCCCACGTAGTCAAAGCTCTTGATATGCTAATCGGCAACCAAGCTCCAGCCATCTGGTCGACCTTGAGGGTGTGTCTCTGCCACCCTCCCAGCCTGGTGACCTTTTGGGATGAAGGTCTGAGCCTTAACTTAGATTAGGGTGTTGGGTTCTCTACAGCGCTGCCAGGCAGTCTCTGGGGTCTGTGCCAGCTGCCCCCATGTCCTGCCATGTTGCTTCCTTCCCCCATCCTATGTCCTGGAGAAGCTTCCTCGGGGTGCCCTCGGAACTCTGCCACCCTGATTCTGCTCTTTGCTGCTTTGTTTCTGTGGGTGGCTTAGCCCCAAGTGCTGGAACAGTATGGCTCCTTTCTGCAAATCACCATCTGAAGGGAGAAGCCAGGACCGGACCCCTATCTTCCTCTGTGTGCCATCTCTGGAGCCCCAGGGGTCTGGGTGACAGAGCCTCACCTCCAGTCTTGGAGTCCACCCGACATTTGCCCAAAAGGCTGGACTCGGTGACATGGCACTGGCTTCTTACGGCAATGGAGTCCATGCTGAGTTTCCAGATGTGGGATGGTAGGTGCCCTAGGCCCAAGGCCCACTGCTCTTCCCTCCTCAATCCTGAGGCAGAAAACCTGGGCTGCAGCCTTGCAAAGTAGGTCCAAAAAGGAAAGCAGAAAGAATAGGTAACAAGACGGGAACTTCCCTGCCCGGGGCACTGCTCTTAGTTCGGGATACTAGCTCTTAGATACTTCTGCTTGACGTGGCTACCTGTATCCTAGGCCCTGGGTGGGGGGGGTCTTGCCACAGGGTAGGTGGTGGGACAAAGCTCTCTGTTCTGTGTGTAGGATGCCAGGGCCTGGTCAGGCTTTGCAGCTGATTTTGCATAGCCTGACTGAGGGCCTTGCAATTGGGCCGCTGGCTCTTTGGAAAGGCAGGGGTGGCCGGATCTTGTCTGAAGCCATCAGGGACACGAGCACAGGGATTTGTGTGGGCCCTTCCTTCTCCGCTCTCTCTTCCCTTCTCCCCTCCCCTCTTCCTCTCCCTTCCTGTCGCAGTCCTTCTCTGCCCTCCTCCCTGTCTTCCTCCTGCCCCTCCTCTCTCCACTGTGCCTGTCAGGTTCCCTCTCTACAGGCTGCTCCTCTTCACTTCTCGTTTCCCTGGGTTGCTCTGACTCTTCTCAAGCCTGTATGTGCAGCTGGACGGTCACACACGCTCTCCCCTCAGCCCCCAAGGCTCCACTCAGCCAGAGGCAGGCAGTGAGGTCTCCCCAGTCCCCCCCTTCTCTCCCTTTCCAGATCTTGAGAAGAGCTTGGCTTGTCCTAAGCTGTAACTCCTCGGATCTTTGTGTACCCCTCTCCCTCCATCCCCAGTGGGAACCCAAGCCCAAGAATGACAAAGCTTGGATGCTGGACAAAAGGAAACCATATCTGTGGATGCCTCAGCTTTTGCTTAAGAAAGAAAAACCTGACATGGCCAGTCTCTACATGCTCAGACATTGTATTGTGCCCCATTCCTGGGTCCTGCCTCAGGGCCTCTGCACAGGTGCCAGTCTCTAGAGACCTGTATGTCTCACTGTGTGACTTTGGGTAAATTACCTAACTCCTCTGAGCTTCCATTTCCTTGACTATAAAGTGGGTTCGTGACAGGATGCCTGCAAGGTAGTGAGAATGAAAGCACACACTTGGCACTCGGGGCACAGCAGGTCCCTCCCCTTACTCTGTCAGAAGCCTGCTCTTGTCCCGCCAGTCACAAGACCACGTGGCTGTGACCTTCACTCAGGACAGTCCCCTGTCCCAACCTCCACTGTAAGGACCAGCAGATGGAAAGATGAAGGGGCCGGGTATGTAGACAGGTGGACTGGGTTCAGCATTCTGAGAATGCTGCATGCCTGTGTGGGTGTGTGCATGCTACTTAGCCTGTCTGTGCCTGACTGTCCTCTGGGATGGAGGAAGAGACAGCTGACCTGCGCCTCGGGGCTCCGGAGGACACCGCAGATGGTGGCCATTCTTCCTAAGCAGCAGAAAGCTTTGCTGGAGGAGCATGGGATGGAGCGTGCTTGTCACTCGGATCCTGGGGGCTCTATCGACCGTGTGATGGAGGGCGGTCAGACTGCTTTCAGAATATGGACAGAGTGTGGTCTCTGCTGCTCACAGGTAGCCTTGAGCCTCAGCAACAAGTACCCGAGGCCCTGTGACAAAAGACCCCAGAGGGTGGGAGAAAGACATGCTAGCTTTATCCCATAAATAAGTCCCGGCCGCAGGGGTGATGTGAGCTCCTCAGAGACTCCAGGTTCCCTCAATGAAGGCGAGCACCAGCTCCCAAGTCCCCACAGTAGGTCTCCTGTGCCCAGCACACTCGCCTCGCTCAGCACAATGAGCCCACACCCCAGCACACTCGCCTTGCTCAGTACAATGAGCCCACACCCTGGCTGGGCAGACTCTTCGGTGACGGTGACGCAGCTGTTTGTGTGTCACCCATGATCCTCTTAGTGATCCCAATAAACTCACCAAGCTACACTAGGGTGGAGGTGGAGCCATTTCTTCGGTCTGTTGGACATTTGTTCATGCCCCCCCCCCCAGGAAAAGTTACACCGCATAACTGGCATCCCAACAACAGAGACCACAGTGGGCTCTGGAAGTGGGGTGCCCCAGCAGAGAGGGACAGAGGGCCGTGGAAGTGGGGAAACTAGGAATGCAACCACCCAACTCACCGTGAGAATAGGAGGGAAAGCAGTTACCCCATCAGGGACATCCAATTCTCAGCGACCATGGATCCCATTGACACCAGGGACTGGAAGACACAAGAGGAAGGACACGAGGCCACAGGACCCAGGAGACGCAATGTGTGATGTTTACCAGAGAGTTAAGAAAGGCCTTGACTCCTCCTGACTGGTGTGGGTTAGGGTGGGATGCCATCTTTAGGAGGCAGCTAAGCTCTTGAACAAAGGACCCTGGGACAGTTGGGAGGGATGTTTCCTAGGAACCATGTTTTGTCAGAGCCAGAGGTGAGTTACCTTTCAAAATCTGTTTTCGTCAGGGAGTCTCTGGAGGCCCCCAAACTATACAGGCTGTTTTGACTGCTCTTGGTTGCATACCAGAATTAGGTGCCAAGTCCCTAGACACTACACACGTTGGTTGGAGCAGAGTCAGAAGCTCACTTCCTCCTGGCTGGCTTCTGGGCTGTTCGGAGATGCTACACAGGCTGGCAGGGTTAAACTGCCAGTGGACCCGCTCTGTTATGGATTTTGCGTGATATGCAACCAACATGCTGAGCAAGTTGTACCCGCTGGTACAGTAGCGGTGCTGGTTAAGGTGCAACCAATTAGCTTCTGCTGGTATCCGAGGCTGCTCCACAGGAGGGAACTGAGGTTCTGCACTTCAAGTCAGGGCCAAGGCCTATGGCAGGGAGTCTGTTGCAACTATTAAATGAATGCCTTCTAAGCCCCTGGAATACTGCTTCTATTGATGTCAATCATGCAAGGAAACATCTTTTTTACAGTAGGTTGTGGTTGGCTGAGAATAAGTGGCTGTGGCTGCGGCATCCGGACACAGATGGAAGAACACCAGACACCTCTCTCAACCCACTCAACGTCGGGGGACAGCCTTCTTGCAAGAGGGAAGTGGAAGGAATGTAGCAGAAGACAGAGGGAAGGGTGCTGTGCTGTGTAGCTATTTCTTGCAAATTGAAACATTGTCTCCTGGAGGGCGTGGAGAAGAGGGAAGGTAAGTCTCAGAAAACTAGGAAAAGCTACGAGACCCAGGAAGCACTGTCTGAAGAGATGGCCCAGAGGACCTGCCTCCGGCTTCCGGCACCCATGCTGGGCAGATCGCCACCCCTTGAACTGCAGCCCCTGGGGATCTGATGCCCTCTTCTGAGCTCCACAAGTGCTGCACTCACGTGGTGTGTGTGTGCACAGCAATAAATAAAAAAGATTAAATCAAAAGAAAAGTAAATAATAAAAACAGGCAAATAAACAGAAGCTCAGAGGCCCCGTGTGTGCAACCTCAGCACTTGGGAGGCAGAGGGAGGCAAATCTCTTGAGTTTGAGGGTCTATAGAGTGAGTTCCAGGACAGCCAGGGCTACACAGAGAAACCCTGTGTTGAAAAAAAAATCTGTAAGGTCCCTCCCAAATGCCGTTCAAGGGTAAACACGTTGGCGGGGGGTACTTGTGCGTGGAGCTGCCTGCAAGTTGTGCAGAGAAGTCTCCCTAAGGAGGTAACTTTTCTGAGTCATCTACTGTGCCAGGTTGGAATTTTCCTTTTTCGGTCTCCCTGGGGTCACCCAGGGGTCCACAGACAGCCCCTCACCTATGGTGCTGGTTTGGTTCCTGATGCCATGATAAAACCCTGTGAGCAAAAGCTCTTGGGAAGGGCAGTCTCCCCTTGATCTGACAGCTCACAGCCCTCCCTCCCTGAGGATGGAGCTGAAGTGATGAACACGGAGGTGCGCACTGGCTGACCTCCCCACCTCGCTCCCACCCCCAGGCTTGCTCAGCTTTCTCACACAGCACAAGCCCATGGGCCCGGGTGTGGTGAGGCACTGCCCACAATTCCCAGCACCTACATGGTGGTTCACAGCCATCTGTAATTCCAGTTCCAGGGGATCTGACTCTCTTTCTGGCCTCGGTAAGCACCAGGCATGTATGTTATCCACAGACGTGTACATGGACAAAGCACTCATACACATAAAATAAAACAATTTTGTTGTTGTTGTTTTTTGAGACAGGGTTTCTCTGTGTAGCCTTGGATGTCCTGGACTCACTATGTAGACCAGGCTGGCCTTGAACTCTCAGAGATCTGCCTGCCTCTGCCTCCCAGAGTGCTGGGATTACAGGCATGCGCCACTGCACCCAGCTAATAAAACGATATTTTAAAAAGAAAACGTCCCACAGACTTGCCTACAGGTCCATCTGATGGGGGCATTTTCTTGGTTGAAGTTCCCTCTTCCCAGATGACCCCGCTTATGTCAAGTTGACAGAAAACGGAATAGCACACCTATGTTCCTATAGGCAAGCCCCAGAACCAATTAGTTCGGTGAGCTAGACCTCAGTGGGGTGGTTTCCTTGGCCATCATCAGTCACTATCTGGGGTGACTCACCTGGGCTTATGTCTCTCCAGAAAAGTGACATAAGACAATGGATCTCCTCCCCTTCCTTCTTCCCTTCCTCCTTCTGAGACAGGGTCTGTATTGGGTAGCTCTGGCTGTCCTGAAACTTGCTATGTAGACCAGGCTGGCCTCAAACTCACAGAGCTCTGCCCGACACTGCCTCCTGAGTTCTGGGATTGAAGGCATGTGCCACCATGCCAGTCATAAATCCTGCTTCTTTATATACTAACCAAAATGGAGGTGGGTGGGCACACTTGCCACTGTGCTCGGATGTCAGAGGACCGTCCTCTGGAGTCTGTCTCTCCTGCCATAGGGGTCAAGGAATTGAAGTCAGGCTACCAGGCTTGTGCAGAAAGCATTTCACTCCGCTGAGCCATCCTACTAGCCCACAAAGGCCAAATCTTTTTACTCAAACCTTCTCCTCTATTGCTACCTTGTCACTCACACAGTCCTTGAAGCTTACAGCCACCGCATCTACTCCAGATTCTGTAGCATGCTCACGGTGAAAGGAGTTATAAAAAAACCTACACATTGGACAATGGAAGTTCCCTCATTGTGGGCCACACAAAATAGCCACTCCCCACCATCTGGGGATGTCTGGTACCCGTATGAACTCTCACTTAGAAAAGACAGAAAATCTAATCCAGGAAGTGCTGGCACCTGTCACAGAACAACTCAGCGGTGGTAGGAGTGGGCTTCAGGCATGGTTTGACCCAGAAGCTTATGACTTTGGAGCGATGGCTTGGCTTCCCTTCCATTCTTCCCCCCTTTATCCTCCTCTCAGTGTTGGCTGGGTGAGCTCACTTGGGGCAAAAATGGATGCTGGCTCATGGTATTCCTCTTCTCCAACAACAGTACTCGGCAGACTGGAGCAGCTTTGGGGCTGTGAAGTGGGCAGCTGCAGCTCCTCAGAGGTGTTAGGACAACCTATGCAAGAGGCTCAAAGGAGTCTTCCATCCTGAGGCTACCCTGCATCCCTTTCCTCCAAGACCAGAACACAAGCTGCTTACGCTGAGGAAGGCAAACTCAGAATGGCTTCAGGAAGTCCCTGAAACTGACCAGGTTCTCTACGTGCCTTCTTGCCAAGATGTAAACAGGTAAAGCGGCTGAGAGCCACTCTCAGACACCAGCGGCCTGGAGGAAGTGCAGACCGGCTGAGCTGTCTGCAAGAGGCTTAGACCAGCTGAGTCACCTGAAAACTCTCCAGCCTGTTGAGTGGTCTGCAGGCCGTGCAGCGTGCTCCAGCTTCCCAGCCTTGTGAGCTGTCATTCATGCTGGGGTGGGCCTGGGCGATGCAGCTGTCTTTGAGTAGTCTCTGTTCTTGTGAGTAACCCTCAGCCACATTCTTGTAGGCAACCCCAGTTAAACTCAGGGGCTTGCCACGTGGGACTTTGGTGGTGTTCACACCTTGGTCAATGAGCTTCCTCTCTGGGGTGAGTGGAAATGTATGTTGTGTCTCCCCAGGAAAAGCTTTGTCATGCAACAGAGGCAGAAACAGAACCAACTAGAAGGGTGGCCTGGAAGGAGGAGTAGGGCCTCAGAGTAGCCCCGTGACCCTGAGGACTAAGGCCACAGAGGATGGGGTGAACAGGAGAGGTCACAGCAGTGAGCTGGGGGAGCTCAAGAGGCAATGCACGCACAGGGCACAGGATCTGTGCAGGCTGGCTGCTGACCGGCCACAGTCGGTCAGTGTATACGCTCCGTGCCCAGTCACCAACCAGCCATGGGGCCAGAGCGTCTCCATTCCAAGCCAAGCCCAGCCCAGCCGGCCCTGCTGGCAGCTGGGTGGTGTGTCTCCCTACACACCCCCAAATGTCTGAGGAAGAGAGGTGTTCCAGACGAGGTAAGCCCTTGTCTCTCCCTCTCCTCTGGGCGGTGTGTCTGGCCACCCAGCCATCCTTCTTCCTCTGGCAGGAAAGCCATTAGGCTGCAGGCCCCCAAGCGCCGGCTGCAGCCTCAGCAGTAAGTGCATTTGCACCCATTAGCGAGAAACCCAGGCTGGCTAGCCGGGGCTAATGCACAGCCCACCCTCACCCCCCTCCCGAGGGACTCCCAGCCCAAGCTCTAAGAACCTGGGGCTCCAGGACCCGCGTGAACAGTCTGGGCCGCCAGTCCGTCAGCCTGCCCCTACTCTTTAGGGCTGCATTCCACGTGGGAGATGGCCTCTGCTTGTCACAAGCAGGAGGGCACCGGAGGGGACAGCTGTGACTGCCTGGGTGGCCGGAGGAAACTCCAGAAGCTCAGAGCCTTGCGTTACCACAGAGTAAAGAAGGCAGAACGTGCACGCGTCAGTGCATGTGTGTTCGGAGGCCACAGATTGACTAGTGTGCTCCAAGTCGCTGTCCAGACCTTATCTCCCGAGACGGGGTCCGTCCATGCACTTGGAGCTCGGCTGAGCTCGCTGGCCAGTGAACCCCAGAGAGCTCCCGAGCGCAGCTTTCTGCGTGGGTGTTAGGACTGACTCTCTCCCAGGCTCTGCCTTATCTTTTTGAAAACTGCATATTTTGAGGAGCCTGTCACCTCCACCTGGGCCTCAGGTTGTATGTTAAGGTGACTCTTGGTGAATCAGAGATGTAGACTGCTGAGGCAGATGAGCAGCGGACTGCGCCGGGTGAGTCAGCTCGCCCTCCTGGAGCGTCCTGGTGAGTCACACGTGAGAGAGAAAGTCCAGTGAGAATCTGCTGCCCCTCAGCTACCCGGAGTCTGCGGGGAGGGGGCCCTGGGGACCCACTGTGTCCCACTCTCCCTTCATCACCCCTAAAAAAGATCAGTCCCAGCCCTCGGGAGGCAGAGGAAGATGGAGCTGTGAGTTTGAGAGTGAGTTCCAGGACAGCTAAGACTACACAGAGAAACAAAACCACAAACAAACAAACAAACATCCCCCCCCAAAAAAGGAGAAGGAGGAGGAGGAACAAAAGAGGCTGGAGAGAGTGCTCAGTCTATGAACGCTTGCTGCCTAAGCATGAGGCCCAACCCCAGCACCCATGGAAAAGGCCCTCAGGTGTAACTGAAGAAGACACTCAGCATCGAACCCTGTCTCCATATGAAGGCACACCTACTCACCCACAGAAGCACAAATATATATACACACACACACTCACACACACACACATAGACCAACTGACAATAAGACAGTAAATTCAGAAATAGAAATTGCTGGGAGGTGATGCTGCACAACTTTAATCCCAGCCCTCGGGAGGCAGAGGCAGGCAGATCTTGGAGTCTGAAGCCAGCCTTGTCTACAGAGAAAGTTCTAGGGCAGCCGAGGCTATACAGGGAAACCCTATCTTGAAAAAAACAGAGAAACAAACAAAAATCAGATATATAAATTATGTGCTTAAGGTCACACGGTAAAGAAGGAACAGGATCTGAGCTCCGGATGGACACCAGGCTCAGAGAGGGGCAAGGAGAGTCAAGACTGTTCTGTGTGTCCTTGGTTGAAGCCGGCATGGTGTGTGAATCCTTTCCTCTCAGGAGTCATGGGCCTCTGGGGCACGTCTGCTGTGCTGGCTCTTGGAAACTTAAGTAGCCCTCTTGGCAGTGAGACCTCTGCAGGCAAGATGCGTGCTCTGGGAGTGCTCCCATAGTGCTCCCTGCTGCTACTGCCTTAGTGAGCCGGAGGCACCCGCCCAGTGGAGGGCTTTGCTCACCATGGGTGCTTAAGCCCGTTTCCTGAGACTCCAGCAGCCCAGCCCATCAACCTGTTTCTTGTTCGTCTGCCCAGCCACCATGGTGCTCAGGTTGAGGCTCCATCTTCAGAGCCTCTTCCACCCTCCATGGCATCCATTCAGCTTCCGGCTCTGGGCCTGCCATCCCCCACAGCCTACATCTGTTTGCCTCTTAGCTTATGTAATTGAGCCCCAAATGGTCAGCAGAGGTGGGGTGTGGGCCTTCTAGAACTTTCCAGGTGCTCCAGGGAGTACACCTATGTCTCACACAGAGCTCTGAGGACTGAGAGCTGCAGAGAGAGAGTCAAAGACTACGTAGCTCATCCTGGCAATCCTCCTGCCTCAGCCTTCCCAGTGCAGGGGTCATGGGTATGCTGTGCCAGGCTCCTACCTTCCCACTTCCTGCCCCACTCCACCCAAGTCACCTCCGCTGATGCCACCACTGTCCCCACCCAAGTGCAGGCGGCAGCAGGACCCGTATTTTCATTTTGTTTCCTTCTTGGTCTTGAGATAACTATCAGTGGAACACAGGCGGACCCCAGCTGTCCTGCCAGGCAGAGGGGAGCAAGACTTTTTCAATGGAGTCCACCCCAGAGCTCAGGCCTCCCTCCAAGTCCTGGACCCCTGGCTGCCTGGGATTCTCCCCTCCCCTCCCACCCCATCATCACAGGACCTGTCTCCGCTCCCTCCAGACAAGCACAGCCACTCCTGGCAGCTGAGGCAGTCTCTCGCCTGGCTGCCACGCTGTCCTCCCTGCTCCTCCACGCCTTTTCACTGTCCATCGTTGCTTGCAAACCCATGTGTCTGTGCCCCCACTCCCACCCCACCCCCAGCCCTGGACCCTGGTCACCACCCACAGGGGAACCTGCAGTTTGCTCTGCACGGTTAAAAGGGAATCCACCCCAGCAGGGTATTGCACAGGAACCTGCACTCCATATACCCCTCCTCAGAGCCAGGGACTAGGCCCCCAAACCCACAAATGCCAAGTGTGCCTTCTCGGACCTCAGCTCTAGACCGGCCTCCTCGGCCACTGAACCGGGAGCTGACCCATCTATTTCCTGTCCTTGCCCCTCAGGGAAGGTTCTGTTCCCTTGGCTGTAACAGTCTTTTCTCATTTGTGCTCTGGGAAGGAACTCATCCCTCAAAACCCAACTTGGGGCTCATGGTAGTGCCTGCCTTTAATCCTAGCACTCTGGAGGCAGAGGCCACTGGCTCTCTGTGAGTGTGAGGTCAGCCTGATATACATAGCCAGCTCTGAGCCTGCCAAGGTTATATGGTGAGACTTTGTCAAAAAAGCAAACAAAAGGCCGCCCCCATGCTCACTCACTCCTGCCTTGCTAGAATGGTTTCTTCAGCTCTCCTAGAGGCAGTTCAGCATCAGGCTCGGCTCTGCCCCTGGCACCTCCTCTTAACATGGGCCAGAACCTTTCTACTGTGAGCACAGCCTTCTTTGTAGGGCTCTCTGGCTGATGGCTGGCTTGACCACTCCTCCAGCCTCAGGGCCCTGGGATCCAGGGTGGGGCTTCCCTAAGTGGCTCTGCCACTGTGACATTCCCCTGGAGACTGTCCCCACGAGTAACCATCATTGGCTGTGCTGGAGGGAAAGGGCCACCGCCTGGTGTGAGCAAGGACAGTGGGGTCCACTGTGGGAGCATGCTGGTGGGTCCTGATGCTGTCCTCCCCCCTCCAGGGCTGGCTCAGTTCCGAGGACAGCAGAGTGCCTGCAAGGCAGGAGGCCTGGCCCCAGCTGCACAGCCCAGGCAGGATCTCTTGATGTCTGAGCCGCTCAGGAGAGGCGGAGACAGCAGTGCCTGGGAGATGATCTCCATGGCAACCACTGCCACTCATTCCCCATCTCTTATGTAAATTAGTTACAATTTTATTAGTGTACAGAATTTCAGGAGGCCAAAATCTGCCTTGGAAAGGAACGGGGCTGGGAGGACAGAGACAAGTGTCAAGGGCTTCCTAGTCCCCCGAGGACTGCAACTCTGTGATGTGTCCACAGGGAGTGATGGCCACATGTCCTCATCTGTCTGCTAGCCAGCCACCGGGGTTGGGGTCAGTCCAGCCCCGGAGAGGAAGCAGAGTCTGTTTCTCCACCACTGGCCTCCCGAAGTAGCCTGGGAGACCCCACCTCACACAGCTGAGGTTGCTAGTTGGATGACTAGTGCCCTGGTCAGCATGGGTGAGATCGCTGGCTTTCTCCTCTCACTGCAGATCAAAGGGTCAAAGTTCATGGGGCACTGGTGCACAGCAGCAGACAGGTGAGGCTCACAGGGCTTTGGGCTTCTGGATAGACCACAGGACCCTGGCTACGAGACCCATACAAGGGGCCACTGCCTGTGACCTCACAGCTGCGGGCAGATGGGTGTGGTGGTGAGAGCAAAGTCCTGGCTTCCAGGTTCCCAAGGCTCTCAGTCATACCTACAACGCGTGTGACACATCTTTTTCCCCAAAGAGAGAGAGAAAAAAAAGGGACAGATTTGTCTTTTTCCTAAGGCTGTTGTTAAAATTAGTTGTGCCTCCTATGGTACAAGCCACTGGGCGCCCCTGAGGTGCCTGTTTCTCCCTGCAAAGCTTGCTCTGGGGAGCTCAGGGCTCCAGCAAGACACCTGTCACCAGCCACACCAGGGGCAGTGTGGCATGGCACGCCCGGGGTGGATCTAGGTCAGGATGAGCCTCACAGGTGTGGTCCCCAGGCCGAAACAGGGCAGAAGCCTCCTGGCTCAGGGAACTGCTCAACAGAGCTTGGATGTTAGCACAGACTCCTGCAATCGGGGGCAGGAGGATAGAGCCAGGAACGATGGGAGGGGGAGGGGAGGCCATTGGCTGGTTGATGGAAAGAAGGAAGGATATAAACGGAGGAGAGAATGGTGGGGAAGAGGGAAGAGGGACGGAGAATGGCAGCTTGATGGGTGGCACTGTGGATGGAAGGGTGGATAAAAGGAATGGGTGGAAAGATGGAGGGAGGATGGCACAGAGGGAGCGGGCTGGACGGCCAAAATGACAGAGTAATGGCTGAAGGGTGGCTGGGAGACAGTTGCTGTGGCAGTGGACATGGGGCTCCAACTACAGCTTTGCATTAAATCCCTGCACTTTGCGGAAGCATCAGATCTGCTGAGCCCCGGCTCTTTTTGGAGAATGGGAAACGGGAAGTGGCTGTGGCCCCTCTAATACCTTTAAAGCATCCAGGATAGCCCGTGCACACAGTAGAGGCTTACTATGTGTTCACTCTTACGGTGACACCCAGGAAGATGATTCTGGTCTTCTCTTGGGGCTCTGAGTCGGCTGGGCAGAGTAGCCAGTCCCGACTCAGGTCCCATGGGAAGAGTCTCTGTGCAAGGAAGGTGGAGAGGATGGAAACAGGTTGTCATTTTTCATCTGGGGCCCTGGCCTGAGCCCCCAGGTGGGCAGCCTCGGATGGCAGGCAGGAGAAAGAGGGTGGTCAGGGAAGGCTAGGCCTTGTGGGGGCTGCAGTCCAGGAAGAAGAGGATGAACAGTACCCTGAGATTTTGGCCCTGACAACTGCAGAGGACACCCAGTGAGGGCAAGGAGGACAAGAGGTCCGGAGGGTGAGGTGGGGGCTTTTTAGCTAAGGGAAGCCCTGCCTCCTGCTCACTCTGGACACCACAGGCAGGCTAGTTTCCAACAGTGCTTCCCACCTCTTGTGACTTGCTGTGGTGTGAGCTGGCCCCAGGTGGGCAGACACAGAGATGCGTCCTCATGGGCCCGTGGGCTCGCCTTTCCTGGTAGGATGGAGCAGCCGCCGTTGTGTCTCAGACCATCTGGAAAAGCACATGGCAGGTGCTGGCCTATGCCCTCTCAGGCCTGTGCCCTTACCAGCCTGTGACCCAAACAGTCCCTGTGTCAAATGGTCTGAAGGCTCCACAGTGTTGTGGCAAAAAACCAGACCCTTCCGGTGTCCCATTCCACAAAGGAAGGGAAGGGACTCCTCAGATTCATGGGGCTTAATTTTCAGTCTAGGGCCATCTGTGAGGCCAGGTCAGCTGCAGCTCTCCTCAAATGGACAGGAAGGCCACACATCCACGGAGATGCCGTGTCCCTTGCCCTCCAGCTGCCATGTTTCGTAGCCCAAAGGCCAAGCCTCCTGACAGGCAGGGGAGGATGGGCCCGCCCACCCTGTTCCATGGTGTGTCTTACTAATTATGCCACACACCGGAAAACTTAATTAAATCGATGCTTGGTGTGTAATTTCCACTAGTTTGGAAGTCGGGGGAAATCAAACAAACATCCACATGGCCCTGGCAGCCCACAGCACCTCACTGACTTCCACAGGCCTGGCTCGGGTCTTGCCCCGAGGCCATGCTGAGGCCTCACCATCCTAGCAGCAGTTACGAGGGCACACATATCCACCCAACGTGCACACGCATCTGCCCCACACACAGACACACATCCACCCGCACCCATCCACACACGTCCACACGCAAATCCACTCACCCCCACATACACGTACACCAATCACACACACATAGACACCACCCACAGTCATAAACCCACAAGTACACACAGCATACATACACCTCACATGCACACACATGCCTTACCCAATACACATATACCCGGCATGTATACACACACATACCCCACATACACACACACACACACACACACACACACACACACACACACACACTAAACGTAAACACACCAAGCACTCCACGGAAACACACAAACATGCCCGTCAGAAGGTGTCAGGAGAAGCTGGGCCTTGGCAGCTTTGTGGGACACAAAGACCCTGGCTCTGTGCTCAGTCTCTCCAGGCCTCCTCTCTCCACTCCTGCTGGGGCCACCTGATCTGCTCTGTGCACGAGGTGATCTCAGTGGCGGCATGTGTCTGGGAAGGAAATGCATAGAGAAAAAGGACAGTGGAGGAACCCAGTGAGTCCAGCAGTCCCACAACACCCCTTTGGGGCCCAAGTGGGTACAGAACAGGGCATCCAGGGGACAGGTACAGAGAGGGTGAGGAGTAGGAAGAGCCTGTCAGCCTTTGTCAGGACCTTGCATACTGGTGGGGAAGCCAAGGCCCTGACAAGCTCGGCCACTGGATTAAGGAGGGGCCCGTCTACCATGGGCAATCTCTCAGGAAGGTGACTGCTACAGAGAGGCTACGGAAGCCAGAGAGGCCGGACAGCGCCAGGGCGTGTGGGCCAGCCCCCAATAGGCAACTCCAGGGGACACCCACTGACAGGGCTCAGACCTCACCCACCCACTTACCCACGATGCCACCCCTCCCCACAGGCCACAGAAGCTTCCAGGGACGTACTGAAGGCTTGGAGGGGAAATTCTGGGTGGAGGAAACACAGGATTGCTCGTGGCGAGGTTAGGCAGTTCGGGCAGGGCTGCAGGCACCTTAAGGCCGGACACGCCTCTGCTGCATGTAGAGGCCACTGGGCTACCTTAGAGCCACGCCACTGCAGGCTGGGTGTGTGAGGACCACACCTGCCTCTTCTGGGAGAGGGAGGAGGTCACAAGCCACCCCTGAGCCAATGAGAGGGTTCTTCCACATACCCAGGCACTACTCCTTCCATGTCCCCTGCTACCTCTTGCCCATCCTTGCCGACACTCTTCCCCGGTCACCCGTCCAGCCTGGGGTCAGCTGGAGGTTGGAATCCTGTCTGATGGGATTGCAGACTTTTCTGCATTTCACAGTCCCTAGCTCCCTCTGAGACCATGCTTCTAGGTCCATCCCACCATTCAGGTTTTTGGTACAAAGCCACCTTCTGGAGAAGAAGCCCTGGGTCTGGCCATCACCCTGATGAGGGCGCTAGAGCCAGGAACCTTCCTGTGAGTCCGGGAGCCAGGCAGGCCCAGAAAGAGGCTCAGAGGGAGTCATCCCATGACTTGAATCTATCCAGGAGGACAGTTTGGCCCCCTGCCAGATGTCAGGGACCAGCCAGGGACTCCTGGTTATAGCTCTATGGAAGCCAGTTTCACCCTTAGGTGAGGGCGGGTGATGCCTTCAGCATGCTTGGCACGAGAGCCACCTACTCATCCTGGGACCCCTGCCTTGCTAGGTCTCCAACATGGAGGGTGGGGAGGTCTCATGATTGGTCCTTGGAATATTTGTGCCCCAGAAATTTTCTTCTCCCTCCCTCCTTATTCTTTTTTTAGCCTTCTGCAGTCCCCCCCCCCCCCCCTCACCCCTTTCTCCCTCTCCCTCCCTCCCTTCTGCCCCTCCCTGCCCTCTCCTCCAGGCTCTGGGCCCTGCCCTTCATCTGGCTCCAGCTCTCTCTGAGGCTTCTCCTCCAGGCCGGCCGTTTCTCCTCCCCAGCTCTTTCCTCTCCACCTCCCTCTGTCCCGGGGAGGGGCTGGCGGCCCATGATTTGCAGTTCCCAAGGCAGTCGTCTCCGAGGCTGCACATCTGGACCCTTAGGACGCTCTGGAAATCAAGAGGCTGCCTGAGCGGGCGAAGTGCCCCCCTCCTTCCCCAGCTCCCCCTCCTCCCCACCCCCAGCCGGTATTTTTAGCTCTGCAGAGCATCAGTGTGCAGGGCCAGTGAAGCCTGGATGAGGCTTTATCTGTTGTGACAGCCCCAAGGGCAGTGGCAGAGCGGCTTTTTGCTTCTTGAGTTGGGGTGCTCCTCTCCGGGTGGAGCCTCAGCTGCAGGGCTGGGCTCAGCTGGAGGGGCCAGCTGTCTCCGTCCAGGCCCGCTGGACCCTGTCCCTT
Source organism: Psammomys obesus (assembly GCF_907164565.1). Taxonomy (NCBI): domain Eukaryota; kingdom Metazoa; phylum Chordata; class Mammalia; order Rodentia; family Muridae; genus Psammomys; species Psammomys obesus. The sequence goes on along the minus strand of NW_026585895.1, from coordinate 50,165,953 downwards.
CCTCTGGCCTGCCTTGGCCTTTGTCCCTGGAAGGCTCCATGCTGGAGCCACCCATTGCACCGGCTCCCTAGCCTCTCTCCCTTCTTTTGTCCTGGCTTTTCCTCTGCTAGATTCTGCCCTCTTGGTCCAAGCCTTCCCTTCCCTCTCCATCGGCTTCTTTCCCTGTTCTCTTGAAGACATCAGTGAGCACAGGACTCTGAGGCATGTCCAGTCCTGTCCATCCTGCTCCCCGGTACCCAGCCCTGCCTGCTGCTTCCCACTTCCTGTCTCCCTTTGCCCTTGGGAGCCTCTGGCAGACACAGGGTTAGGTAGAAAGGACTATGAAGCCCTGGCCTCTCAAGCATTATCTTCAGTGAGGTCCCTGGACATTTCCAGGAGTCAGGAGGGTCCAGCCTGGTCCCCGTGGGTCCTCAGGTTGTCTCCAAAAGGAGCCTCTGACCAGGCCAGTCAATGACCCTGAGATGTCCCCTCAGGGCCTTCCCCATACAGCCCCCACCTGAACTTCTCTTCCGTGGGGTCACCTGGAACACAGCTCCTCTGTGCTCAGCACTCTACAGCTGCACACCTGTCTGCTCCTGTCACAGCCAATGGCTAGTGCTGCAGAACCACACTCGTCATTCTGCATGGCGGGGCCGATAACGTGGCTCCAGGGATGCCGTGACTGCCCACCGCTGGGTCTCTGCTCCCTCAGCCTATGCCTCAAGTACCCTGAGCATTCTTTGGAAAGTTGTCCAGGGTCTCAGAGGCTCTGAGAGGACCAGGCCTGTGCCTAGGGTCACACAGTCCAGGCTAGTGTGGGGGACAAGATCTCCGGGTTACTGCATCACCTGGAATCTACCTTCCTACTTAAGCAACAGTTCTGACCCTGATCCAGCTGCCTGCTGGGGAAGGAGCCAGTCATGTGCCTTGCCTGCCCAGACCCTGTGCCACAAGCTGGCTTTGTCCTCCCCAGACCTCCAGCACCCACTCCACTTTAGGGCCCCACTTGATCCCCTTTTCTCTTCTTGGACTTGTCCCTCCATTCGCTGCCACTGCCCTTCTTGCCCTCTGCCTCCAGAGCCCCTCCTCCAGGTCCTCCTCTAGAGCCCCTCCCCCAGGTCCTCCTCTAGAGCCCTCCCCAGGTCCTCCTCTAGAGCCCTCCCCAGGTCTCTGTTCTTATTTCTTATAGTGCAAAGCCACCATGGTGGGCCCTGCCTGCAGTTCTCTCTCCATCAGCCCTCCCCTCCTCTTCCTCTCCTTCTGTATCTGCCGACACCCCTAACACACACCGCTACACCACCCACCACATACACAAACCACACATACCACACACACCTGGAACACACACCTACGTACCCATACCACACACACAGCACATACACACCCACATTACCCATACTACCCTACACCTATGCTAAACTCCCACACACGCCTACACCATACACATCACACACACCAACCCTACACCACACATCTATGTCCACACACCTACCCCACACACCACACATCTACATATATACTCAAATCTGTATGCACACACTAAACATACAAACCACACACACACCTACAGCTCTCCCACTCCCCTACATACACCTGTGCTACATGCACGCGCGCACACACACTCCAGAGCTGTACTGAGACCCTCGGCCAGCCCCCATAAGGATGCTGACACGAGCCCCACAGGAGGCTGTGAGGGCTGGGGACACTCTGGTGGCCTTTGCAGCTCCGTTTCTAAGGGGGTTTTGTTTTTTTGAGACAGGGTTTCTCTGTGTAGCCCTGGCTGTCCTGGACTCTGTAGACCAGGCTGGCTTTGCAGCCACAGAGATCCACCTGCCTCTGCCTCCCAGTGCTGGGTCTAAAGGTGTGCACTGCCATGCCCGGCACCATTTCTAAGTCTTAGGCAGGCTCCCATACCCAGGGATGTCTGGTGGCGGCCACCATGCTGTGAAAGTGTGGCCTGGCCACTCCCCGGGCTGTGCTGAGGACCTGAGAGGACCCTCCACACAGGATGGTCCTCAAATGCCTGGACTGCTAGACCCAGGGAGCCTCGTCAGTGGTCGGTCACCAAGCACAGGAGCTGAGCTGAGCTGACACAGTCCACATGTGGGGGTCGGGGAAGACGGAGGACGCACCCTTGGCTCCTGTAGCAGGCAGGACGGCCTGATGGAAGGCTCCGGAACTCTGCCTCCTCCCACCATCAGCTCCCTTTCTCTTCCTGTCTCAATGGTGGGCTGACACAGCTCCCTTCTGAAGGGACTGTCCTGTTTAATGCTGTGCCCTTGCCTGATAGGATGAACAACTGAATGAGTGAGTGGCTGGGGCTGAGGGACAGTTAGGGCTCCTGTTGACAGTGTCTGCTCAGCTGGTCCTTTGCACACAGCCCAGAGAGTGGGGGCTGTTCTGCCTGTCTTCCTGGCAAGCTCAGGCAGTCTGGGGTCTGGCTCTGCTACTTCTGGCAGGCCTCAGCCCCTGCATGTGGCCCTGGGCCATCCCTGCAGTGGGACCCTGTTGCTGCTGGGTGGTTTTTTTTGTTTTTGTTTTTTTTTTCTGGCCTTCACTCCGGTCAGGGCTGGATCTCCCAGGTCTGAGGACGACCCCTACCATGATGTCCTCAGATCCTCGGGGTTGCCCATTCGACTGAAAATCCAGCTGTGTCATCTCCTGCACGGTGTCCCTGACCCCCATCTCTGGCCCAGGCACTGTCAGCTTCAGTGTGTGCTTCCCTTCTCCACTCAAAGGCCAGAGAGCAACTCAAGGCAAACCAGCCCCAAGCACCCAAACTGAAAACAAACAGAAGAGCCTGCACTGCAGTCCTCGCTGTGACATCCCTCGGCTATCCGGGGACACTTGGGAACAGGATGGGGGACTGGGGAGCCGGCTTCACAGGGAAGGTGCGTGCCATACAAGGATGAGGACCTGAATGTGGGTCTCCAGGACCCACGGAAGAGCGGAACACAGAGATGTGCACTTGTAACCCCAGCCCTGGGAGTGGGGTGTGAAGACAGGCGTGGACCACGAGCTTGCTTGCCAGGCAGCCTAACCTGTCTGATGAGCTGCAAAGTCAGCAAGGGGCCCTGTCCAAAAAAAATAAAGTGTAGCGCAATTGGAAAAGACTCAGGATGCCAACCTCCGGCCTCCACACACATGCATGTGGTGGCACACACGCACACAGGCACAGCATGCGCGTTCACCGCGGGGCCTTTGCACCTGCTGTCCTCATCCTAGACATCCTAGACATCCTCATCTCTTCCCAGCCCTCCCCAGAACGCTCTCTCTTTTTCACCTTGCCTAGTTTAACCCCTCACCCCCTTTCCAAATTCCCACTCCAATTTCCAAAGCCCTTGGCTCTCTGGGCAAGCCCCTCAGCACCCTGCTCTCTGGCCATTCACCATCTGTATGCCTCCCCCGACCTTAGGGCTTGTCTGCATCTTCTTCTGTGGAATGTGAGCCACTGTGGAAGACGCCACAGTTTTGCCTCCCAGAGTCAATGCTATCACCATCATTATTGCTCCCAGCTGGAGGGGGCAGTGAAAGAGGGATCTAATTCAGTTGCGTTTAGTACGCAAAATACAACTGCAGCCTAACCTGGCCTGTCTTCTGCCAAAGAGCAAGACCAGGCGCTTCTGCTGCTGTGGTTACCAGGCACAGCTATGCCAAAGAAGGGCAAGGCCAGCCGGACACATGAGACATGGCAATGATGGGGCTGCCTTTGCCTTTTCGCCACTGAGCCCAGATGCAAAGGTAAGAGGGAAAGAAATAAAATGGTCCATTTCCCTCTGTGCTACTGGAGGGCCAGGCTGGGCTCCTGGTGACTCAGAGATTTGCAGATCACCAGTCTTTGCCCTCAGGGTAGCTGCTGGCAGCTGGGAGGAGCCAAGGACAAGCGTAGCTGTGTGTAAAAAAAAAAAATGGCAAGGGTTTACATGTGATCATGGCCAACTGTAGAGGGCACATATGAGGGAGGGGTGGAAAAGTGGCCACATTCCTGCCCTCCTTCCTCTTCTCAACCCTGGCACCCTGCCACTGGTCTGAGCTAGCTCCAACTTCTTCCCTGTGGGAGACCCTAGACTCCAGCATCTGGAGCCTGGAGAGCCCATTCCACCGGCTTCAACCTAAGGCCGGGAGAGCAGAAGGCTGCCGTAAGCCTCGCAGCTGGCAAAGGACAGAGCTCTGAGAAGAAGGAGAGCCGCCACGCGCCTCTACAGTGCAGTCCTGCTGACCTCCAGGGCGCTGTGGGGACTGACCACTGCACCCCAATTAGCACTCGTAGGAACCTGGGGTCACAGCCAAGGCTGTCTGCAAGCCCTGTGGCTCTCATTCCGGGGCCTCAAGGACCCCATTATCACTGAACTGGCAAGAACAGTGGCCCCTAGAGAGGGTCCAGTCCCAACTCTGCCGCTTCAGAATGTGGCCTTATTTGGAAATAAGTCTTTTCAGAGGTGGTCAAGTTAGCATGGGTCACCCTGGGAGCTCTCCGCCAAGACCACTATCCTTAGTCACAGAGGAGCATTGGCCACAGGGATGGAAATTCGCAAAGGGAGGATGGTGGTGAAGACACAAGGAAAAAGGCAGGTGGAGGTCATCAACAAAGTGTCAAAGAGCTGTCCTGCCCTGGGTCTACACTTGATTTTGGAGTCACCAGAACTCTGAGATGGCTCTAGAAAACTAATACAACCACACGAGTATTGCCGTCAGCACTACCATCACAGCCACCATCACCTCACCGCCACCACCACCTGTTCCACTAACACCACCATCTCCACCGTCACCATCACCAACACCATCATCAATATCACCATTACCACCACCACCGCCATCACACCAGCACCACCATCACCACCCTAAGTGTCACCTCCCCACCATCATCACAGCCATCATGATCGTCGCCATCATTATCACCATCCTCACCACACCGCTGTCGCTCCACCCTCACAGATCCACCATATCTGGATGAGTGCTAGTCTTGGTGGATTTAACAGCACACAGTCTGTTCCAGCCCTGGAGGTCGGAGGTCGTGGGCAGAAGGTGTCAGGAGAGCTGTTGCTCCCTCCCCAGGCTTTGGGAAGGGCCTTTCTTTGCCGCCTCTAGGATCTAAGGACTTCAGGTCCTTATCTCTCTGCCTCAGCCTAAATTTGCTCGTTTCCTCCCCCGACACACACACACTATTTATTTGTGCATGTTCGAGCATCACAGCATGTGTGCGCATGCGCAGGAGTAAGATGACACTATGTGGGACTCATCTTTCCCATTCTACCATGTGTATCCCAGCTTCAACATAGCTTGCCAGTCCCGGTGGCAAGCCATCTCACCTGCTGACTCATCTCACTGGCCCATCTCATTTCATTTTATACTTATTTTCAAAGTTTCTATTTTATCTTATGTGTGAGCATTTTCCCTGTATGTGAGTCTATGCACCATGACATGCATGCTTGGTGCCCAGAGAAGTCATAAGAGGGTATCAGATTCTCCGGAACTGGAGTTAACAGGTGGCTGTGAACCCCCAGGTGGGTGCTGGGAATCAAATCCTGGACCTCTGCAAAAGCAGCCAGTGCTCTGAACTGCTGAGCCATCTCTCCAGCCACCATCTCAATTCTTATAAGGACACCTGTGGTGGCATTTAGACTCTACCTGCTTAATACAGATTGCTGCAGGTCCTTAAGCAGGTCTGCAAAGGCTCTTTTTACCAAATGAGGCCACATTCACAGCCTCTTGGGGTTGACACAGACACATACCTGTGGGGTTGCATGCAGCTCACAACAGCAGCGCTGTGGGACAAACAGCCCTAGTCCCGACACTTCCTTCCCCTGTGCCCAGTTTCTCAGACCACCTTCAGGATGGTGCCATCGTCCTTCAACAGATGGCACTGGGCACTCTGAGAAGGGGAAAGTGCTCATTGGAGGTTCCATTTGAAAACTTCTGTGCCCTGGTTCCTTGGCTTGTCCTTCCTCAGCCTTCTGGGGAGAAAGAACATTTCACAGAATCACAGAAGAAACAACTGTCGTAGGAGGAATTGGGGGTGGCAAGCTCTGGGGTCTCGCTTGAGGTGCACCCTGAGTAAGCCAGTCTGTCCTTTGGGGTCTTGGCCTGCTCATTTGTCAAGAAGGCAGCCTGGTGCTCCTGCTCCTGCTCTGAACTGCCCAGAGGTATAACACCCTGACTGCCAGGCTGCTCTAAGCCGCTTGTTCTGAGGGAGGGAGTTTATGGAACACACACTGATGATTTGCAGTCATGGGGGTTCCGCGAACCCCCTTTCCCTCAGCCTGCCCCTAGCTTAGAGTGCCAGCAAGGACACTTTCTAAGCATTTTCTGGGAGCCTTTTCTTCAGGCTGACTCCCAGCAGAGCTAAAGATCTTTCTGTGATGCCCTGGGGCAGCTTAAGACCTGGCCATGTGGACTGGACTCCAGAGTGCCTCGGAAGGTGAAGGAAGGGCTGAAGCAGCTCTTGCTGATTACCAAGAAATGACCAGGAGTCCCAGGGCCCAAGGCTCTGACCTTGTAAGGACAATCAAAATAAGGTGAAACCCTACTGCAGTCAGAAGAGCCTGACTTTGTTTCTGGGTCTAGGCAAGGGCTGGCTGTGGTCTAGAGGGAGAGGGCTTTCTTTGTGCGAGGCCCTGGGCAACTCCCACAGCACCACAGGAAAAAACAACCTGGGTCATTCATTCGAATGCTTTGCAAATATATATATATATATATATATTTATTTATTTATTTATTTATTTATTTTTTATTAAAAGCCCATTTCCTGTGCCATAGGCTCATCCTCTCTGTCCACTCTTTCTGGCCTCTCTGTCCAGGACCAGAGTCAGAACTGTTTGCATTTGGACTAATAACGCCCTAGAAGCTGGGGGGGCGGGGGGTGGGTGGGCAGAGCTGCAAACTTTAATTAGCCTGGTGAGATTAACATCTAGCAGGGGGTGAGGGTGGAGGTCTCCCACAGGCCTATCTGATTCCAGTAGGCCCCCCACCTCACCCCATGAAGGGCACCCCTATACAGGAGGTGCAGGAGACCGCGCAGCCAGGCCTACACGTGCTGAGTTAATCTCTCTTCGCCTCGAAGCTGAGCCTGGCTTCAAAGAACCCCGGGTCGAACTGCGGCATCTCTGGCTCAACCGTCCTCGCTGGTTTCCTCCCTGCAGAAGCCTCTGGCAGGAAAATCTGGGACTGAGTTGTGTGACCTTGGGTCGGCTGCTCACCCTCTTAGGAAGCGGAGGCCAAGTGGGAAGGTTTGGGACAAATGATGGGATCTGGGAAGCTAAGCCCTACTGGGTGGCCGAATTGTTACTGCCTGGCTGCCTAGCCTAAGGTTACACGGTCAGGAAGGGCCGAGAATTTTCTGGTCTCCATCTGGCTTAGTATTGAGAGTATTCGGCGGCTCGGGGGCTGTTTCCACCAGCGTCCCCAGGAAATTGGCCTTCCCGAGAATGAAGTCATCTGCTCCTCTTTTATTTATTTATTTTTTTTGTTGCTGCCTTTTTCTCCTTCAAGCATGAGTCCCCGGGCCTGTGCAAGTCCCTCTCCGCGGGCTGTCCCGGGGAGAAGGGTCTCTGAGAATAGGGGGACCCCGGGGTGCCACGCGCCGTCCTGGGACAGGCCGAAGGTGAGCTCCCGGGCGGCCAAGGCGAACAATAACAGTAAATAACGCTGCCTCGTCAGCGTCATAAAAACGGAAACGCTTCCACTGTGTTTTAATAAGCGTCGCCCATCAATCTGCCTCCCTGCCGGCCGCGGGCACCGGGGAGGGTGCGGGAGGGGGACGAGGGGGCGCGAGCGGCCGGGGTCACGCGCGCCAGCCGGGCCGGGAGGCGGCCGAGCTGAGTAACTCGGTTGCCATGGCGACGTGGCCGCGAGGAACAGGAAGCGGCAGAAATAGCAGCCGCCGCGGCGCGGCCCCTCCCCCCGCGAGCCCGTTGCCACGGCGACCGGGCGGGAGCGAGGCTGCGCGGGCGGCCTCCTGCTCGGCCGGCTGGCGCATGCGCGGTGCGCGGGCGGGCGGGCCTCGCCCCGCAGCCCCCGGGGTGGCCAGTGGGAACCAGAGCGACCCGAGGGCTCGCTGTCTGTCTCTGGAGCCGCCTCGTCTCTGCTTCTGGCAGAGGCGGTGCGTTCCAAGCGAGCAGAGGGAAGGGACATGGGCAACGGGGTCCCTATGTGTTCTGAGTGACAGCTGAGCCGGTCCGGGCTGGCCTCGCCGTGGGTGGGGCTCCTGGTGACGTCCAGGATGCCTCCTCCTCGACCCCTTCTCCACGTGTCCGTTTCCCAGATGCAACCTGTGGCCCTGGCACTCTCCAGGTTCCCTCGTGTGCCAGACAACAACGTTCTCTCCAGAAAGTTGAGGGAAGCCGAGAGGTTTCATAACAAAAGCTCTCCCCCACACCCCATAATAGCTTGTTTATGTGGAAGCGGCTGCAGCCTTAGGGGTCTGAGGCTGCTGTGTGTTTGTTTGTTACCGGGACACACGTGATTGTATCTGAGGCCCTTCGTGGAGAATTTTCCTCTCTGTAGATTGTTTGGTTTGTTTTTAATAAGGGTCAGAGGTCTGGGCTTCTGTGGTGAAGGGGGAAGGGTCACCTCGGATGGCCGGGCCCAGAGGGTCCCAGGGGGACAGGTCACGGGGCCTGCAATGCTAGCTGAGGCCAGCAGCCAAAGCTGCTCCATCTGGCTCTGCTCCCGGCAGCCGGGCGCAGGCAGCCAGGCTCCAGGATGTTCCCTAGAGTGGAGCCCCATAGGGGGACCCCCTGGAACGGGGACTGGTCTCCCTGGGCAGGACAGCTGTCATTTCTCAACTCTGGCCAAGAGAGAAAGAAGGGAGCTGCTGCTGTCTGGGCCTTTCTACAGTGCACTCTATTCAGGGTGGGCTTCTGTGTGCGGCCTTCAGGTTGGCAGTGTCAAAAGAAAGGAGCCTGGGAGTCGACTCCTGGCCAGCCAGCCCAGTGTCTGGACGGAGACTGCAGGCCAATTAAGAGTGTCTTCACTGGGGAGACGTGTGTGTGTGTGTGTGTGTGTGTGTGTGTGTGTGTGTGTGTGTGTGTGTGTGTGTGTGTCCCTCCCTCGCTTGTACAGATGGGCAGGGTATGTGCCTGCCCTGAAGCAGACCCTGCCTGGTGCCCAAAGACACTATGTCCAGGTGTTGAGGTTATGATTAACTCTCTTTAGGGGAAGCTATGAAGATGTGGGGAGGGAGGAGCTGGGAGCACCCACCTGTAATCCAGAGAAGGCCCCTGTGCTTGAGGCCAGAGCATGCCTGGGAACTGAGCTCAGTGGCTGGGCAGGCCTGCAGGGGCTGTGACTCCCTCGGGGGTACCCAGGCTTGCACAGAAGATGGGCGCCCACAATCTGGTGCTCACTTAACTGCAGGGGAAGGGCTTTATCGCTGTCCCTGGGGCCCTAAGACGTAGGCTGATTGTGTCTAGAAGCAATGAGTCCTGGGTGCGAGCTTCAGGGGTCAAGAAACATGGTGTGCCCCGGGCTTTGCTAGCAAGGCCTTGTGGGATCTACGGCAGGCCACTTCCCTTCCCTGGACCTCAGTTTTCCCATCTGGCAAACAAGAAGAGGGTCAAGGCAGCCATTTACTGCCTCATACTTGGCCCAGACAGTATTCTGAGGTCTGTATGTCCTTTTATTTAATGTGACCCTCAGACCAGCCCAGAGAGGCAGATAGCATCACGGTCCATATGTTAGGCTCAGGGCTAGAGCCCAGAGGGGTGAAGTCACTTGCCAGGATAAGCTAGAAAGTAGCATAGGCACTGTGACACTCTCGGGAGAGCAGGCATCTCTGTGTGTGCCACTGTCCCATGTTAGCACCCCCACCCCCCACCCCCGCCCCCCACTTGCTCAGCCCGGCTCAGTCCACAGCCTTCCCTCTGTACACAGTCCGGATGCCCATCTCCCCTTTCTGAGGTTGGCCTCTGGCTGGCGGAGTGAAGGGTGCCTGGGAAGGTAGGTCTTTAAGGATGTGCGAGCCCTACCCAGCTTTGCAGTCTGGCCCAGAGTTTGAGATCTGTCTACTGTCTCCCTTGTCTCTTCCTGCGTTGATACGGCAGGGCTGGGGGCCCTCACTCACTAGGCAGGCGTGTGGCATCCAGATGGTGTGGAACTGTAAATCAGCAGTATTGTCCCAGCCTCCCTCCCCCTGGCAGTTCTGTCACCTGGAGGAGGAGCTGGTGTGAGAAGCCCCTGCAGCCCCGCCCCCAGCCCCAGGCTTTGTTCCCAGTCGGTGGCCAGTGTCTGAATACTGGCCTGTCTGACTGGGTTTTGACTGAGCCCTGATCTCCCTGTTCGCCTCAGTTTCCTCATCCATAAAATCTGAGCAGTCACGGCACATGCTGTCCCAAGAACAAGATGAGGTCTCGTGTGGGCTGCTCTGCCAAGCTTGCTGCCTGCCTTACAGCTCAATAGACCCTTCCACAAGCTGGCTCTCGCCTCCTCTGCCTGTACAGGAAACTTCGAGCCAGAGAAGGAAAGCAAGCTGCCCAGTGCCACACAGCCAATTAGCAGAGGAGCAGGGATTAAGCCTGGCAGGCCAGAGTGACACTAAAGACCTCACCTCGGGTTCCAGTCAGCTCGCCCTCCCCAGCCCCTCTGAGGCCACTCTGCCTACGTCTGCAGTGACAGCAGCATTGTTAGCCTTGCCCAGAGCCACCGAGCAACCCAGGTCTGAAAAGACGCCTTAATGGGCCCTTAATAAAGCTGCTGAGACAGCGGCTTCCCAGGGCAGGGCCAGGGTCCAGGTGCAGCAGATGTGACTGAATGAAAATGTCAGGGGCGCGGCAGTGGATGAGCACCTGCTCATGCCTGAGACTCAATCACCCTGTTCTCACCGAGTCTCTAGATGCAGGAGACGGTCACTCATCCCTCTTCCCATCCATCCATCTAGCCATCCATTCTTCCTGTCACCCCACCACCACCACCCAGTGTACAGAATGTCCTTCTTGACCAAAGTCCACACGAACTGTCCAAGTTCCTCTCTTCCAGTGAGCAAGACAGATACAAAACTGAGCACAGCTGAAGAAAAGGGCGTGTCAGAGGGGCCGTGAGGGCAGAGTCTGCAGAGCAGCCTTGGCCAAGCTCCATGGGGCCCTGTCAGACCTCTGCCTTCTGGGCCACTCTTGGTGTCTTTGTCAGTCAGGCTACTGTGACAAAATGCCTCACTCTAGGTAAGACCCAACCAGCAGAGCTGAATTTCCCAGAGTTCTGGGGTGTGGGCACGCCAAGATCAAGCTGCAGGCATATCCCAGACCTGGTCAGGGAGGGCCTGTTCTTGTAGATGGAGCCTTGTAGCCATGCTTTCTTCATGCCTTCCGCTTTCTTTCAGACAAGGACTCACCATGTTGCCAAACCTTGCCTTGAACTCTGTCTGCATTCTCATGTCTCTGTCTCCTGTGCACCACATGCCTTGATCCCCGGGGTCCCTTTGTTTTTTATTAGTTCATATTAATTATAAAGAGTGATAGGCATCCTTGTCATCTCAGGCCATTTTTATGGGGACACAAATCCATCTGTGAGGGAGCCCTCATACCCTAACCCCCCTAGGCCTCCGAGTACACCACTTCCTAACACCACCGTGATAGAAGATTTTTTTATTGTTACATTTGTGTGTGTGTGTGTGTGTGTGTGTGTGTGTGTGTGCAGGCACACACACATGCCACATGTCGCAATCAGAGGGCTTTGGGAAGAAGGGCCTTTCCTTCTACCATGTAGGTTCTGGGGACTGAACTCAGCCTGTCAGGTGGGGTGGCAAGCTCCTTTACCTGCCGAGCCTTCTTGCCGGCCCCTAATACCACCTCTTAGCACCCTTATCATATGTAGATCATGTTCCAACATGTATGACTGTGCATTCATCTCACAGCAGGAGAGGTGGGCTTCAGCATTCCAAAACCTGCAGTTCTAATGCTCCACACAAGCCAGTAACCCCCAAAGCAAGCACTCTTCCAAGGACCCATTTGGGTCCTAACGCTCTGACCCAGGCCCATCTGACTGGCACAGAGCTTAACCAGTGGGCTGAGGTGGAGCCGGCCACAAGGGGGAACACAGAGGGAGCCGTGAAAGGTCAAGAAAGGGACTGACTGAGCCCTGGGCTAGGGTTATGACCCTGGAAAGACGTCACCGTCCCCCTCCCCCTGGATCCATCAGGTCTGACAAAATGCCTCAAGGACCCCGGTACCCACGGCTGTTGGGATGCTGCTGTTATTGATGTCACAAAACTTCATGTCAAGGAAGTGGCTCTGAAGTGACACTGCTCATGAACACTTAAAATTTTCCTCCTAAGGGAAAAGCAAGCTGGGCTTGGCAGTACACACCTTTAATCTCAGCACTCAAGAGGCAGAGGCAGGTGGAGCTCTGAATTCCAGGCCAGCCTGGTCTGCAGAGTGACTTCCAGGCCAGCCAGGGCTACATAGTGAGACCCTGTCTCAAAAACAAAACAAAAAATCAAAACAGAAAAACAAAAGCATAAGTGTCCAACTTGTCCTGGGTCCAGGTGCTAAAACAACAAAACCACATCCAAGGAGCAAGATGAGCTCAGTGAACACGGCTGTTCATGCCCGGCCCACATTTGAGGCTGTGTGAAGGATTCTGTGTGGAGGATCTGGGTTTCAGGGAGAGAATGCTGTGATCCATTAGTAATGTCTGCCACAGGCATGGTGGGGGGAGCAACAGCGAGGGCATTGGTTGGCCATACTGTGAATTCAGATTAAGAAGGCGTTTAAACAGGACATCCTTGTGATGGTGGCTGCCTGGGCAAGCCTTTGGCCTACTGCATGCCTCAGTTTACCCCCATGCTGACAGAGGTTTCATTGTATCTGGAGGGTCAGGAGGTGAAGCTCACACTCATATGGGGCTGTCAGGAAGGTGACACCTGCCTTCCTATTCCAACCCAACCTCCTCTAGTCTATGTCTGGGCCACAGCTCCCTCATAAGGCAGCAGGGTGGTGGAGGGGGAGAGGCCGAAGAGCCCCCTAAACCTTCTTTTCTTTGAGGCTCGCAGAGCTGAGGCCTGGGAAGGGACAGGAAGTCCCAGAGGAGGGCTTTGGAAAGTGACTCTCCTTCTCCTGTCCACTGGGGCTGGAAGACAGAGGGGGTAGGACAGAGTGGGCGGGGCCAGGCGTGGTGCAGCAGGTCCTGAGGCTGCTGCCTGTGTCTGTCAGGGCTCCTTGGCTGTTACTGAGGAGACAGTGTGGGGTCCTAGGGAGTGGTGGCCAGAACAGAGCCTAGCAGGCAGGAGTTTATAGCAACAGTCCTGGAAACAGCCTCAGCTCAAACCTGGAACCAGGAGCAGTGAGTGGGCCTGGATGACAGGCCCCAGCCAAACCCAGTTCTAGAACATGGAGGGAGGGGAGACACCAGCGCTCTCCAGAGACCTGGGCTGCTGGAATCCGAAGCTGGAGACATTTCCGTGATGCCCATGGCCTGCATTCTTTGAGGGAGAGGCAGAGTGGGGGCTGGGTGAGGCCTGCCCCTCCCCACTCCCTTTCCAGCCAGTCCCAGCTCCTGTTAGGGTGTGTGCAGAGCTACTGGCCTGTCCTCAGGGAGGTGGCACTGGGCAGGTTGCTCGGAGGCCACAGATCTTCCTGTTCTGACCATCGGCTCTCTAGGAGCCTGGGCGCAGACGCAGATGCCAGGCAGGACACTGGGGTTGAGCAACACAGGAAGCTATGGGCACCGAGAGCCCCTGGCAGGGGAGGCAGTCTCCCCAAGGCCAAAGAGGAAAGCACTGTTTTCATGGTCCTTTGTCTTCCAGGAGAGAACACCCAAAGACCTTGACTTTGACCAAAAGAAAAGGAAAAACTTGGGCCTTGAAGACTGGAGTTTGCCTTAGTTAAGATGTGGGCAATAGGCTGTGTGACCTTGGGTGTGTTACCTAACCTCTCTGAGCTGGTGAGAATGGGCTGAAGGACAGCTGTGCAGGACGCAGGTGCCCTGACACTCCATTAAGTCTCGACGGATTGCAGCTTGTGCTAGGGTTAGAGGGCTAACTGATGTTGATGAAATGGAATTTTATGCAAATATGGTGGCTCCGTGCTTCTTTTTTTCCTTTTGTTGTTCTAGAAAGATCCTTGGTAGTGTGAAAAATCACTGCTGCTGCTGCTGCGCCTGGAACCTGCTCCATCCCAGTGCAACTCTGGAGGCGGCAGCTCGGGATGTGGGGTAGAGCAAGGCGGCTACTTTCCAGGCCATGTTTTCCTGGCAGGGAAGATGAATTGGCGGGAGATGTGCAATAGTGTTTATCTTAATTAGCAGGGAGTTGACCAATTTCTTAATAGAGGACTTCGTGAAGGCTCTGAAGTTAGGGATGGTAATGTGGAGAGAAGCGAGTAGGGATGACACCCCCCCCTTACTCCAAGAGGACCCTCTGGCCTGTCACCTCCAGCCTTGCTGGTGCCTCCCCTTCCTGGGAGCTGAGGTGGCAGGTAGAAAGGGACAAAGGCAGGTGTTGTGGGAGGAGCCAGCTGTGGCCAGGTGTCCTGGGCAGTTTTTGGTTTTTTGTTTTTGTTTATCAACTTGACACAAGCCAGGGTCACCTGGGAAGAGGAAAGTCAAGGGAGAACAGGCCTGCCCTGTAAAGTCTGTGGCAGCGTTTTTCTTGATTGCTGATTGATGTGGGAGAGTCCAGACACTGTGGGCGGTGCCACTCCTCAGCGGGCAGGCCTGGGCTGTAGAGGAAAAGTAGCCGGCCCAGTCAGGAGAAGCAAGCCAGCAAGCCGCATTCTTCCGTGGCCTCTGCCTCAGTTCCTGCCTTGAGTTCCTGTCCTGACTTCCCTTCATGGTGGACTGAAATAAATCTTTCCCTTCCCAGGATGCTTTCGGTCACAGCATTTGTCACAGCAATAGAAAGCAAACTCAGCAACACAGGGGAACCCATTGAGAGCAGCATGGGCCTTTCTAGCCTTTGACCTTTGACCTTGGCCCTTTTCACTGTACCCTTTGGTGCAGTTAGGAAACAGGTTGGACTGGAGGATGCCTCCTTTCTTTCCACCACACCCGTGCCTGCAGCTGTCCTGATGAACAACCTCATCCTACAGAAGTGGAAACTGAGGCCCAGAGAGAGTTGGCAGCCTCCCCCCACCCAACTTGCCATAGCCAGGTACCCTTATGAGTCTGTGGAATGAAGGAGTGAATGAGTTAACAACAAAGGCAGAACTGCAGACAGATGGCCAGTGACACTGCCTCTTCCTTAGATGCCCATTGCCTGCAGCCTCACTACACAGGGGTCCTGATTATGTCAAGATGGGGGTTCACCAGTCACCTCAGGGTTCTCCAGAGACCTGTTTGCCTCAGCCTGTGCTGGCTGAGGAAGGGACTCCCACCTCTGCACCCACAGGCCATGCTTGCTCCTCCTGAGGGCCTACAAGGCTTCACAGTCCGGAACAGTGGAGACCTCAGCCTCCCTCCTGGACTCACCTCCCACAACCTACAACTCTATTTATAAGCTGTTTAGATAGTGCTTTTATGCTGGCCACTGCTCTGGGTACTTTAAAGGTATTCATCCTCCATATGGAGGGAGTACCATTATGTGCCCATTATACAGGTGAGGAAACTGAGGCACAGAGAGAATGAGATGATTATTCAAAAGGTGGTAGGGGGCATTGGACGTTTAAACCTGTGAATCTGTTTAAAGCCACATACGCAGAAGAATCTCCACTTTTGTCTCCAGCCCAGGACCCTGTCCTTCAAAATATTTTTTTTATCCCAGAGGGCTTTGCCCCAATCTGCTTTCCAGGGCAGAGTCTCCAGCAGAGCATTGAGTCACTTGGCTTTGGCCTTGGTCGTGTCCACCCCAGGTCCTGGGGAGAGGGGTCGCCAGGCAGCCCCAAGGCAGGCACTCGGAGGTAGTGGAACCTGTGGCCCGGGCTCATCTGTGAGGTGTTCATGGAGAACACTAGATGCCTGCATCCGTCATGGAGGCAATCCTAGCCACTGAGACCTAGCAGAGGGGTGAAGGCCAGCCCAGGACCTTCAGCCAATGTGAGACTCCTGGCCCCCAAAGAAGGGTTCAGTCAACCTTCTGTTGGGGTGCCCTTGCCTTGTCCCCAGGGCGTCAGCAGTGAAGGACGTTCTAGAACCTTGGAGATTCTCCTACTTCCTGTCGTTGCTGCACACATCCAACCCAGGGTCGGGGATCAAAGGCTTACTTGGCCAGGGGCAGAGGCTATTCTTGGGATCGGGAGCCCTGTGGAGTCTCCTCTCGTCACCCACATTCCCGTGGCTTCCACAGGAGCCCACTCCTGACCCAGTGGAAACCAGGAGTGGGACAGGAAGGGACCTAAGGTCTCCCATCATGACTCTTACTGGGCGCCTTACTCTTTGGGAAGGTGTCCTTCCCCTCGGGGCGGGGCTGAGCTGGGACCCAGCAGGGCTCTCTCACCGCGCATTGCAGAGGAGGGGGGGCGCGGCGTGCAGGCAAGCAGCGTCTGAAACCTAATTGTGTGCTGTCTAATCCATCAACGGAGGACAGCTCGCCAAGCCCCTCCCTGCTGCCTGATAAATGCCGTTCCAAGCCCCCTGTGTGCTAGGGTTGCCTTAATTGGTATCAGGACGTGCCTGGACTCCAGCGTCCCGGCCACTGCCTTCCTCCCTGTTTACTCCTGCCCCAGGCAGCCGCCAGCAAGTCACTGGCTGCCACCTCCACCCCTTAGGGGTGCAGTAATGCCCACAGCCTCAAGAGAAGTCAGAGACCAGCAAGGACCTCACCCAGGCCACTTACTGGAGCGTCAGCTCGGTGTGCCTAGCCTGGGAAGATGTGGGGAGACATGGAGGACAGACGGACAGGGGGTTCATGTCCACATGCACAGCCTAGAAGGCTTAAAGGGTTATGTCTAACCATTTTGGAAGGTTCTGCTGAAGATCACGCAGGAAAGAAGGGCCGGAGCAAGGTGAACCTGGAGACAGCCGCAAGATTGGCTGGTTGGCCCTCACTGTCCTTCAGGGTAGGAAAACACCCCCTCACCCCCACACCCCACACCCCACACCCTATTCTCTCCAGTGGGGGGGCCACTCCAGATTCCGATGAGAATGGAGAATCAGCAAGGGGCAGAGCAGGGAGCAACTGGGATGAGCATTTGTTCATTCATTCATTCATGCCCCCAGGATTTACTGAGCAAGGAGTTGCCTCCCTTACGGACCTGGCAGAACCAGCGACATGATTTTCAGGGTTGTGTGCCAAAGAAAAATTGGAGTCTTCCTTGTCCTACACATTACTGAGGAGGTCCAGGTGGTCACCGCACATTGTCCCTTCAGTGGGACCCAGTCTGTGGCTGGGACCTGAAAGGACAGCGAGTCCAGAGCTGTCCCACCCTGAGCCCCAAAGACTTAGCTGCAACCCTGACTGAGTCATAGGACTGAAAAGCCCATGTTCTCCTGCTAACTGTATTCAGAGGACCCTGGGGAACAGGAAGCTAGTGACACTCTGTTTGCCCCTTCCATGTGGGACAAGAAGTGGGATGGTCTGTCCAGTGGGCACTTCCCTGGTACAAAGCGACATAATAAAGGCACCACCTTACTCCTCATTTATTTGTTTATTAATGTCTTTGAGATAGGCTGGCTTCAGACTTGCTCTGCAGCTGGGGATGACCTTGAATCGATCCTCCTGCCTCTCCTCCAAAGGATCGCAGGCTTGTGATACTACCGGTTTCTGCAGCGCTGGGGGCGAAACCCAGGGCTTCATGGATGCCACACCAGCACTCCACTGACTAAGCTAAGGCCCGAGACTGTCTCTCCTAGAGTTTCCATTGCTGTGATGAAACACAATGACCAAAAGGCAAGTTGGGGAGAAAAGGATTTATTTGACTAACACTTCCATGTCACTGTTCATCATTGAAGGAAGTCAGGACAGGAACTCAAACAGGACAGGAACCCGGAAGCAGGAGCTGATGCAGAGGCCATGGGGTGGGGGGGTGGGGGTGCTGTTTACTGGCTTGCTCCCCATGGCTTGCTCAGTCTGTTTTCCCACAGAATGGAGGACCACCAACCCAGGGATGGCCCCACCCACAATGGCCTAGAACCTCCCCCATCAAATTACCCACTTGCCTACAGGCAATCTTATGGAGGCATTTTCTTAACCGAGGTTCCCTCCTCTCAGATGACTTTAGCTTGTGTCAAGTTGACATAAAACTAGCCAGCAAGTTTGTTTTGAGATGGGATCTAGTGTAGTTCAGGCTGGGCTTGAGCTTGCTTTTGATCCTAGGCTGGCCTTGAACTCCCTGATCCTCTTACCTCAGTGTCCTGGTGCTAGGATGACAGATGTAAGGCACTCCACCCAGTTCTCTGTCTCCCTTCCTCCCTTCTGTGGCCAACACTGTCCCCCCCAGCCCCCGTCCCCCAGTGCTGAAGTTGAAATACTGGACCACACAGTACTAGGTAAATTTCCCCACTGGCCTGCACCTCAGCCCCCAGGAAAGCTGCACCCCAGCTTCCGTAAAAAGAGAGAGTGAAAAAAAGTGGCTGTTCGGATGACAAACGAAACACATGATCACTGTGAAAAACAAGAACCCAGGACTATGGAGACTGCTCAGCCGATAGGGCCCACTCCGTCAAGCCTGGGACAGTTCAGTCCTCAAATCCCACATGGTAGAAGCAGAACACCAACTTCCAAAGTTATTTCTGACCTCCCTCTTGTGTGCTATAGCAATGCACATCCATGTATGAGATACACACAGAGACAGACAAAATAAATTAACATCAGTCTTGCTCAGTGTGGGAGTCAGGCACCCCTCCCTCACCCCTCAGTGAGGGGACATCCCAGCCAGGCAAGGAGACAGAGAACCCACCCCCAAACTGCATCAGTTTTTCCAGCCTCAGGGAGACAAAGGCACCTTCCACCTCGGTTCCCTCTCCCCAGGCCCATGCCGGCTCCCTCTCCTTCCCTCACTCACTGCCCACTGTCCCTGGCACCAGGGAAGCATGTGAGCTGCAGGTCTAGTGGCCTGAGCCTCCAGGCTCCCAGCTTTCTCTCCACCAGCACACTCAGTCACCAGCTTGCCCTGCTTTGCGCGTCCTCTCTGTGATGGACGCCCTTCTAGTATATGGGCTGCCGAAGCAAGCACATGAAAACCCTCTACATCCTTCCCACCAGCAGCCACCAGCCTGTGATTGCAGAATGGCCTGACTCCCTCAGCATACACACACATGCACGAACACACAACCACACATACATACACACACACATACCTCACACATGGTCACACACAAACACCACACACATGCGCATACACACACAGACGTAAACACACACGCACACCGTGAATGAAGCTCATCCTTCCCTGGACATTCAGAGACCCGAAGGCAGCTCCCAGGAGGACGGCCTGATAGGAAACACTGGAAACTTCTGGAAGAAGTTAGCCATGACTCTAAACAGCAGACCAGAGCTTTTCTTGGTGTTCCCTAGCCACGCAGTTTCCAGGCATGGTGGACAGGCATCTGTCTCTACAAGGAAGGAATCTGAGGCCCAGGGAGGGTAAGCTCCTTGCTCAAGGTCACCCAGTCTAGATTTTTCAGCGCTAACATTTGGGATTCAGCAGTCCTCAGATGCCTGAAACCCTAACAGCGGCATCCTACACAGCGTCAGCACAGGCTGGGCCAGGAGCTAAGTGTGAGGGTGAGGCTGGACACGACCAACCAGGTGGTGGGAATTCGAGCCTGGGGTGTCCCTGCAGTGGTACAGCTAGGCCTCACCTAAGAAGACTGGGTACCCCTCTGCTGATCCCCAGGGAGGGGAGGGCCGCAGGACCTCCTGGCGGGACTCAGAGCGATCTCACGTGGGGACCCTGGGTGCAGTTTCACCGCCAGGGCCACTGGAGTGACAGCCCAGAAGTTCTGCCTTTTGCTCCTGCTTGGAACTGCTCACTGGAGTCCCCCGGGACAGGTGAGGCCCCCCCCCCCGAGCTGCCAGGTAAGGAGATGCGGCTGAGCACCCTGCTTTGCCACCCCTGTACCCCGCAGCTCCCCTTCCAACCCCCTGCTGCAGCGCCTCCGCAGTTCATTAGAACCTAGCTGAGCTTGCTGTAGGTTTAAAATTCTGTGAGCACAGCCTGGCTTTCATCTTCTGCTCAAGCACTCTTCCGGCATTGCCAGCTTCCTCTCCCTGTGGCAGAGGGCCACGTCAGAGCTTCCTGGACCTCTGGCAGACCCCTGTGATGACTTGGACTTTCCCACGGGTCCCCACAGCCCCCACCGTCTCCCAGATGGTTGGGATTAATATCGAAGAGAGACTGTCCACAACATAGACCTGCCAAGCCGCCTGCCCTGGGGACAGGTAGATGTGCTCCACCCACCCGCCAAGGTTGGGAACAGGTCCTTCCCAACCCGGGAACTGAGTGTGCTGAGCCTCCTGGAGCTGGGGCTCACCGTTCCTCCCCAGTGCTGTGCCAGCAGGTGGTGTCTGCTCGAGCCTCCCGACAGCGCCAGCTGCGGTCCCACAGCCACCCCTACCCTCCATCACTTACCTGCCTGCCCAGAGCCTGGCTGTCCCCGCTTTCGGCCCTGAGTGATTACAACAATGGAACGCAATTTGTTGTTGTTGTTGTTGTTGTTTCTGTAGAGAAGGATTTCAGAAAAACAGAATGCAGAAGGCTGGCAAGATGGCTCAGCCATAACTAAAGGTTCCTGCAGCAGAGCACTATGCCTTAACTTTTATCCATGGAGACCCACAGGGTGGAAGGGGAGAACCGAGTCACACAAGCTGCCCTCTGACCTCCACATGTATGCCATGGCACATGTACACACACACACACACGTGTACATGAAAACACACACGTGCACAAATAACAAACTTTAATGGTAATAGCTGCCAAAACGGAACAAAATAAAACAAAAGCCCACAGACATTAAAAATTCCACTGTCAGGGGCTGGCAAAATGGCTCAGCGGGTAAAGTGCTCACTGTGCAAGCAGGAGGACACGAGTTCAGTCCCTAGCACCTGTGTAAAAAGTCAGGTGTGAAGATGTGTGTCTGTAAGGGAGCAGAGACAGGAGGATCCCTGGGTGTCACTGAGCAGCCAGCTTGGCTGAATCACTGAGCTCCAGGTTCAAGGAGATACCTTGCCTCAAAAATACAGTGATGCCTGGTAGTGGTGGCACATGCTGTTAATCCCAGCAGTGAGGAGGCAGAGGCAAGCGAGTCTCTGTGAGTTCAAGGCCAGCCTGTTCTACAGAGCTAGTTCCAGGGCAGCCAAGGTTACATAAAATACAACAATATACTGTGTGTGTGTGTGTGTGTGTGTGTGTGTGTGTGTGTGTGTGTGTGCGTGCTGGAGAGCGATAGAGGAGGGCACCTGACATCACGCATGAAGCTCTGGCACCTGCGCCAGCACACTCGTGTGTGTGCGCACTCACACGCATGTACCACACACAGCAGCATCCATCGTTAGCCAGGCATGGTGGCTGCTGCTGTTCACCTCGGAACCTGGAGGCTGAGGCAGGAAATGTGCAGAGTTGGAACTTGGCAACAGTCGGGGCTGTGCATTGCGCTCCGGGCAGCCTGGGCTGTATAGCAAGACTCTGATTTTAAAAATTCACTAAGAATTAGTTACTTGCCAATATCCGCATCTCTACACGAAACTAATCCTATCGTGAAGACCCCGAGGTCTTCCTAGAAGACTGCTTTCCACAAAGAGAGCTGTACTTGGCCTTGTCCCCCACACAGGAGGGGTTGGCTCAGCTGTGCACCAGGTGGGCTCAGGGATACCTGCCTGGTAGAGAGTTTGAGCCTGTTTTTCCTTTTGCCCTGGCTGTCCTGGAAGTCACTCTTTAGCCCAGGCTGGCCTTGAACTCACAAAGCTCCACCTGTCTCTGCCTTCCAAGTGCTGGGATTAAAGGCGTGTGCCACTACTGCCCAGCATGACTTATCTACTTATTTTATGTGCCTTGGTGCTTTGCCTGCATGTATGTCTGTGTGAAGGTGTCGGTTCCCCTGGAACTAGAGTTAAGAGAGTTGAAAGCTGCCATGTGGGTGCTGAAAATTGAACCTGTGTCCTCTGAAAGAGCAGCCAGGGCTCTTAACTGCTGAGCCATCTCTCCAGCCCTTCATTTGGAGCCTTTTAACTAGTCTTCCAGTATAACCTGCAGCGTCCAGGATCTTCTCTCTGGGCCTAAGATTGGTGAGTCTCCTTTCACTGGGCTACACAGAGTTTAAACACTTTTTACCTGTGTGTGCATAAGGCCGAGAGGTCCCACAGCATCGGTACAAACGGTACAGGCACATCTGGTTTCCTGCTCTCTCAGTCTTAGTGTCTAGCTTTTGTCCTCATAGCTTTAAGATGGTTGCCTCACCTCATCCACATTCTATTCTAAGATAAAAGGGATAAGATGAAGGTTGTTTTCCAGGAAAGTTTTGCCTTTATAGTCAGGTAGAAAGTTCTTCAGCCTTTATCCCGTTGCCCAGAGCTGGGCCAGCAAGGAATGCCAAGAAGGTAATGTTAAGTTTTTCTGGGTGCTGTGGTAGCTGTGGTAGAGGAAGGCCAGAGACAGGAGGCTCGGAATGTGTTGGGTCTGGTTCTGCAGTGATGTCATGGCAATTGCCTTCCTTGTCCATCTTCAGATCTCCTGTGCACCCCTGGCTATCTGGGACTAACTCATCTTCCTCTGCTCACAGTGTGCAGTTGAGTGGGACTCCAAACTCTCCTGTGTCGCCATGGTCCCTAGCATTCTGCTGTGTCCAGAGCTGACTCCCCAGTCAGTAGTCCCAGAGACATCCCCTGCCTACGCTCAGATATCTGCAAAGAGAAGCCAGACCCTCAAGGACTCGGGGACTCTAAGAACAACAGGTAAGTTCTAACTGGGAGGGCAGCTGAACCTGACTGTTCTTCCGGCAGGCAAAGCTCGGAAGTTCAAAGTCATCCTCAGCCTGGGCCACATGAGACCCTGTCATAAAAAATAAGAGGGGCTGGAGAGACATCCTAGTGGTTAGAGCACCGGCTGCTCTTCCGGAGGATCCCATTTCGTTCCCAGCACCAACATGGCAACTCACGACCAACTGTAACCACAGTTCTGCAGAGTCTGACACCCTTTTTGGCCCCTGTAGCAGCAGGCACGCAAAGGTATGCATTGTCATACCTGCAGGCCAAACCTGCGCATATAAAATCAAATAATTAAAAAAGAAGAAAAGAAGAGGAGGAGGAGGAAAAGGAGAGGGAGGGGATGGAGGGAGAAGGACGGTGGAAACTCATTGAAGTGGTCAGAGTTTCCCTTCATTCGGCTGGCTACCCAGAGTGCCTGTGTCTGCGCAGAGGGGTGAGGGGGCACATTTCCCTGAAAAGTGCCCTGCTATCTGGCCCCTTCCTCCCTCTCTGCATTCCGGAGTTCCATTTCTGGAGGCTCCCACAGGGCAGAGCTGGCTCTTCCTCCCCGGCCTGCATCTGTCTGTTGCCACTGTAGTGTGGGTGCAGCTGGTGATGCTAGAAAATCTTGGGTGTCTGCACCCAGAGGTCACCCAGTGGCCACCTAAACAGGGGAGCCCCCGCCACCTGGCATCCATCAGCATGTTATCCAGGGGCAACAGCAGAGTTAGATCAGCCTGGTGGGGGACGGGGCCTCACTGCTGCTGGGAGCTGGGGAGGTGGAGAAAGGGAGGTCCCTTAGTCCTCCCAGGGAAGGCGAGGCTTTGCTCAGGCACCCCTGCGGTGGCACCCACCGTGAGACACAGTTTGTGCAGGCTCCTGGCTCCAGACTCACCAGAACAGAGAGGGACTATCTCCTAGCAGCCACGACTTCCTATTTTAGAGGACAGAGGGAAAACCCACCACCACCACCACCACCACCACCACACACTGGGCACAGAATCTCAGCTGGGAGGAGAGAGGCTGGGGTAGCTCAGAGTGGCTGGGCAGAAGCAGCGGTGTGGGGAGTGGAGGGGGGAGGCTTGTTGCTGTACGGCAGCTGCCGGGTCCTCCAAGGTATCCAACCAACCCTGAGCTCAGAGCCTCTTCCTCTGGCCTTCCTTCCCTCCTCCCCTCCCCCTCCTCTCCTCGCCTCGCCTCTGCAGCCCTCCGCAGCTTGCCCTTGGGGTTGAGTGTGCACACAGGTGTGCATGCCTGCAGGTGTCTTGTGACCTCATGTGCCTGTGTTTTGCGTGTGCACATCTGCATGCATGTGAACTGGTACGCATTCATGCACGGTGCTTTATGCGTGCAAATGTCTGTGCATTCCGTATGTGCACATGCAGATAGGCGAGTGTGCATGCAGCAGTGTGCATGCTTGCACGCATGCATGGCGCCATGTGTGTACACATGCATGCCTTTTCTGTGCATCCGAGCCTCGTGCTTGTACGCCCATGTGCATCCGTTCAGGTGTGGGCATGCACGCGCCGGTGTGAGTGAGTGAGTGCCCGCGGGCTGGCGTGCAGGCCGGGCAGGGATTTGAAGCGGCTTGAGCGCCGCTGATAAACAGCCCGGAGCAGCGCGCTGGCGGCTGCTATCGGAGCTGCTGGCAGGCGAGCAAGAAGCTGTCCCGGCCGCCAGCGCTATCAGCCCACGGAGGGAGGGCGGCGGGCGGGCGGGAGGGAGGGAAAGTGTTTGCTTCAGCCCTTAATCACGGAATTTGAAATCCCAGCGAGTCGGTGCCATTTATTTTCAGAGCCTGTCAAGGCTGGTTTCGGCGTTTAGAAGAAAGGAGGCTGAGCGCATTTACATCTCCGGCTCCCACCGCCCGCTGGAGCCGGTGGGGAGAGGGCAGCGGTCTGCGCCCGAGGCTGCCCCGGGCTCTGGGTGGCAGCCGGGGCTGTGGGTGCAGGGTGCTGGCGGGGGTGTCTGGAGGCGCCACGTTTCATCCGAAAAAGCCACCCTGCCCCCCCCCCATTTGCCCCAGTTCCTGCTAACGTCTCCCCCTCGAGCCTAAGGTGGGCTGAGGGCACCGCGGGACACGCCGCTCCCCGTGCAGACACTGACACTGAACCCTGAAACTGAATTCTGGAGATCCGCAAGGCAGACCGAAACCCGGAGGGAGGCCGGGGATGAGGGTATCCGCAGCGCCCAGCAGCTCAGGGAGTGTGGAGGGAGCCGTCAGACAGGAAGCTCTCCAGCTCAGTGACCTTACCCCCGTCCCTTCTCTGACCTTCACTTGGCACGCTAGGCACTTCCTGGGGGAGCAGGTTTGGCAGGGCCGAGCAGCTCTGCTGGGTGGCTGGAGATATTTTGTTTTGTTTTTTTCCCCCCTGCCTCCAGTCTTTGTGGCTTCTTGGGGCTTCTGTCTCCAAGGAGTCCTTTGGCTGGAGGACAGACCTCCCCCCCCACCCCAGGAAACGATGGCCGCATCTATTCCCCAAGGCCCAGGTGGAATAAGGATTTTCTGGGACCTCCGGTGTTCCAGTATGCACAGTCCTGACAAAGCAAAACACCCAAACGCCCCTCTTTCCTTACTGGTATGGTCCTATGCCCCTCGCCCTGCTCATCCTTCCCAGGACAAAGTCTCTCAAAGGGCTTCTCAGTCTTATTTTAGGCCAGTCACACCCAAACCCTTGGAAGGGTCACATGCTGGGGAAGATGGGAAAACAGGGGGACAAGGAAAAGGAAGCAAGATTGGAGTTTTCCTGTCCTTGTGAACACTTCAGAAGTCTTCTGTATATGAAAACCAGCTAACGCTGGGGATTTTGTTTGGCAGTCTTCTGCACCTCACTGTTTGTAGTTACAAAATATTGCCTTGGTCACACATCTCTGAATGTGGTATGCCAATAGCTGGGCCTATAGATTGTGCCAAACTTGTCCTCTGACCTCTAAGGCCCCGAGGACAAACTAGTCGCACACAGGAGGGGTCATTAGGGCCATCAAGGACAGCTGCAGGCACAAGGGAGGCAGCAAGCAGCTTTGGGAAGCTTCCTCCCCTTTCACAGGCAAGAGGTGAGCTCGGATTTTCCTAGAGCCAGAACTGAATGAGAGAACTGGCGTTTGGGATGCCAGCATGGCAGGATCTGACCCTCAAAGTCCACGTAAATGAGGAAGGACCTCGGGGTTCCGTGGAACTCGCAGGCAGAGCTTCCCAAGGCCGCTCACACACTCTGAAAAGGGTGGAGGGTGACTGAGAACAGGGTGTAGCAAGGGCCTTCCGAGCACCCTCCCTCCCCTTCCCCAGGAACCTGGGGCCACCTCAGTCCACATGGGAAGAAGGCGGGAAGAAGACTCCAAACTTATGTTTGACTTGGGGGCCAGCTCCTCGTAGCTGTAACTTGCCAGTCAGTAGATGTGGATCCTGGCAGCACCTACCTCACCGGGCAAGGCTTCTGAGGGCTCACAGGGGTCCAGGCAAAGCCCACAGCAGGTTCTTCCGCACAGTGCCACGTCTGCGGGAGCTACAGTGTCACCCGCCTCCTCAGTAAAGAGACTGCGGTGTATGTGTGTTTCTCTGTGTGCCCGTGTGGACATTCGCATGTACATAACGTGTGTTTATGTGTATATACACCTGCCTATACATTAATGTGCACGTGTGTATATAAATGTGTGTGCGTGTGCACGTATACACATGTGTATGCCCGTTATTCTATTTGAGTATGGCATCTGCACTCCGCCTCTATTAGTTGCTTTTCTGTGGCTGTGATAAAATACCACGATCAAAGGCAGCTTAAGGAAGAGTTTGTTGCTGGGTGTGATGGCGCACACCTGTGATCCCAGTGCTTGGGGAGGCAGAGGCAGAAAGACCTCTGTGAGTTCAAGGCCAGCCTGGTTTAAAAAGTGAGACCAGGACAGCCAAGGCTACACAGAGAAACCCTGTCTCAAAAAAAAAAAAAAAGAAAAAAGAAAGAAAGAAAGAAAAGAAAAGAAAAATCTTCTGTTTTCAGAGGAGTAGATGGCCACGTTGTCTAGGTAGGCATGATGTTAAAAGCAGGAAGTGGGGAGATCACATTTTAGCGGCACATAGAAAGCATTGAAAGTGAGCTGGGGAGGGGGCAGACTATAATTTCTCAAGCATGCCCCAGGAATATAACATATTTCTTCCAGCAAGGCTCAACTTCTTAAAGATTCCTTAAGTTCCCCAAATAGCATCACCAACCAGAATCCAAGTGTTCAAATACATGAGGATACAAGGGACATTTCTCATCTAAACTATCCCACCACTTTGTCCTCTGCCCCTTCCCTCCTCCTGAGGACATTGTACTTTTTTCAGGACACCTTTCAATACACCTTTTCTAACCTCTCTAGGCCTTAGTTATCCGATATTTAAGATAAGGATGATAAAGAGTTATGATACTAAGCATATTAAGCAAATAAAACACATACACACACAAAAAAAAATAAAAAGACAAACTCAGAAGTAGCTGGAGTGTGCTCATTTGACTTGTACAAAATGAAACATAAGCAGAGGCAGATGCATGCCAATGCATGGTGGAGGCTTTAAAAGCTCAGCACAGTTTGACACCTGCTGGGTCTTTTCTCTGAGGGATATGCTCTGTGAAGAACTGCCCTCAGCCTGGATCCCTGAATATATCATAGAAATGTACTCTTAGTCAGGGGGTGTCTGCCATGTAGCATAACCTAGCATAAGTTGACCAGTGCAAAAACTTAGAAATAATAGGTCACCAAGACAAATGGGTGTTATGGGCTCTAGGGGACAGACAATAGATAACAAGGAGACAGTTACTGAAGGCAGGAAAGTTGGTTTGGTAGCCTTTGTTACACAGCAGGAAATATTCAGTAAAACTCCAGGCTAAAAGAATTTAAAGCTGGGCTGAAGATATGGCTCACTGATTAAGAGTATTAGCTACTCTTCCAGAATTGAACCTGGGTTCAATTCCCAACACCATCTGGCAGCTCACACTTGTCTGTAACTCCAGTTCCAGGGCTTCTGATACATTCACACAGACATACATGCAGGCAAAACACCAATGAACATTAAAAAATAATAAACACACACACATATAAATTTCAGGTGGTGTTGGCACAATGCTTTAATCCCAGCGTTTGAGAGCCAGAGGCATATGGATCTCTGCAAGTTTGAGACCAGCCTGGTCTATAGATCGAATCCCAGTACAGCCAGGGCAGCACAAAGAAACCTCTCTTGAAAAACAAAAAGAAAAACAATTGATGCTCAACAAAACAAAAAACTGGGCATGGTAGTACATGCTTGTTACCCCAGCAATGGAGAGGTGGAGGCAAGAAGATCAGAAGTTCAAGGCTTTCACTACACAATTCAAGGTTAGCCTGGGCTAAATGACATTCTTTCTCTCAAACAAAACCAAACAGGGCTGGGGTTGCAGCTCAGTTGATAAAGTACTTGTCTAGCACACATGAAGCCCTGTGTTCAGTTCACAATGCCACATAAACTAGGGTGGTGGAAGACGCTATGGTCTCAGCACTTGAGAGACAGAGGCAGGAGAGTCAGGTAAGCCAGTCTGAGACAACAAATTTGCAGCTGTCAGGCTAGGAGAGACAGTGTCTGAAGGAAGGTAGGGAGAAGGGAGGGAAAGAGAAAAGAAGGATGGAGGGGCTGCAAAACTGACAGTCTTCTGTGGCTTTAGCTGAGGAGACTGAGAAGTGGCTGACACACTCGGTCACTTTTTACTGCATGCTGTGTTATTTGGGATTAGATCCGCAGAAGGCATAGGCTAATGTTCTTAGCCCCATCACATCACTGAGTGGCTGAATTTGGAGACAATGTGGTCTTTTTAAATGAGATCACACGTCAGGCTCTTGTAGGAGTGCAGTCTTTAGAAGAGGAAACTAGGACATAGGGAAAGCTATAGACAACTGTCCACAAGCCAAGGGGCAGGGTCCAGGCAGACCCTTCTAAGGAGGACACTGATCACTGACCCTTGATCTTAACTTCCCACAACTGGGAACTAAGTGTCGCTGTGGAGCTGTGCTGTTAGGGGCTGGTTTATTATTTAGCAGCCATCCAAGGTTCCGGCTGCATCCTGAGGGCTCTCGGGAGAAGGCAAGGGAGGATGGGCTTCTGAGGAGAAAGCCTGCTTGCAAGCCAACAGAAGAGGCAGCTATTATAGATTTTTCAGGGTTGAAGGTGCAGCTGGTGTTCATAACTGTCCAATGAATGAGGACCAGGGATGAAGCCTGGGTTCCCTCCTCAGCGCTGAGCAGACAGGACGTGACAGTAGTGGCCCCTGGCCTGTAATCCCAGCAATGGGGAGGTAGAGGTAGAAGGTATCAAGAGTTCAAGTTCATTCTCATCTATACAGGGTGTTCAAGGTCAGTCTGCACTAAGTGAAAATCCCAACAGCCGATGTCCAGAGGCCCAAGCCCATGGTGCATTCAGAGAGCGAGACAACTCCAAGAGGACGCCACCTTGGTGCCAACCAACCTCCAGCTGGGAGCATCTGGAGCAAGTCCCACCCTGCCGGTCTGACAGCCCAGGCCAGGCCTGGAATTTGGCTGTCTTCTGGTGAGTATACAGACAGATAGGCAGACAGACAGGCATAGTCCTGGCCCCTCTTCCAGTGAACTGTGTCTACAAAATTCAAGTGACAAGTGACATTTTAGTAAGACTCCCGACACATCTGTGCTTGGAACACATGACATGATCTTGGAGCAGATAAGAGTTTTAATTTTAACTTCATCTGTGTCCCCTGAAAAGCATTGTTGGAGAAGCCTAACCATGAATTTTAAACTATCCATAGAAAGTCTTCAAAGTCATCTATGGATAGTCAATAAAGAGATGGAGAGATGGCTCAGAGGTTAAGAACACTCGCTGTTCTTCCAAAAGTCCTGAGTTCAATTCCCAGCAACCACATGGTGACTAATAACCATCTATAGTAAGATCTGGTGTGCAGGCAGAATGTTGTATAAATAATAAATAAATCTTCAAAAGAAAAAGAATATCCTAAACTGAAGAAAAACAACAGGACAAAGACATGCTCAGGCAGTTTCCTCAGTCGGTTAGGTCAGCACTTTCTCTTGTGTAGAGACCATGCAGGGTGTGGTCAACATACCCAGAGTCAAGGGTCACCTGTCTGTCATCCCAGGCTGCCCCAAGAGGATTCCGCATGACGGTACTCTGGGCTAAAGAATGAGACTCAGACAATGAAACCACTAGGATTGGAATGGAATTGAGCACAGTACCTTCCTGACCTGAGTTCCTGGGTTCCTCTCCAGCACTGCAAACAAACAAACAAACAAACATAATCAGTACACGAATAAGTCATGAAATTATCTTATCAATAAAGCAGGAAGGCAAACCCTGCCCGGCTCAGGGCCTCCCAGGTTAAATCTGGAGGAGCAGCTCCCCAAACACCAGGCAGTGAGAAAAAGCTAATAGGTCACCCAGTGCTTAGGAGGCAGAGGCAGGTGGATCTCTGTGAGTTCAAAGCCAGCCTGGTCTACACAGAGTTCCAGGACAGAAGGAAACTGTCTCAAAAAAAAGTGGCTGGCTCCAAGGCCACAGGGCTGCCCATGACACAGCTCCTGTCACGTCCTCTGTTCAGGACCAGCTCCAGGCCAGCTCAGATCAAAGAGGAGGAGCCCTGCGTCTGGGTAAGGGGAGGACAAAGAATTTGTGGCTATCTTTAACCCACCATGAGAGAGGGGTTGCTATTGGCAACCAAGATGGCAGATGGCAAGTAGGTTGATCCTTGTTCCTATTTGCTGTAATGAGCCTTATACAGGCCCATCCTATTTCCATGTGGCAGGCTGGCTGCCCCCCCCCCCCCCCCGAAACCCAGACATCAGCCATAGCCTTGTGATGTGCTTTAGCCAATGAACCTACCCTGGAGGCAGCAGGCTGAAGAACAGCTTCAAGAGTCTGTGTCCACTCTGCTCAGAGGCTCTGCTCCTGGGTTTGTACAGAGGGAGGGACAGCATACAAGCGTCTGGTTGGCTGTTTTACACCCTTGCTCCATCCTCCACCATCCAGAGGCCTTCCACCCATCTTCCGCCCATCCCATTGTTGTGCAAGGAACACCTGGCAAGCTAGGTGCTGTGCAGTCTTCCTTAAGGTCAGGGAGCCTCGGGGGTCAGCACCAGCGACCTGTTGGGCACAGGTGTCAAGCCTGTCTAGGGTGAGTGGGGGAGGGGCTTTCTGTAGATGTGCAGGTCATCTGCAAAACTGCTGAAACCTGGGCGCACCATGGCTCATCAAGGCCAAGTGACTTGCCGAAGACCCACTCAGCTAGTACATAGAAGAGTCAGGACTTGAACCCAAGGATGCCTTAGCCCAAACCCTATCCACTGGGCTCCCATGCCACTCACACCACAAGTGGGTAGCAGATATTCATAAGCAGATGCGTGTGGGCCTTAGGAAAGCCACCAAGCTCTGGGTGTAGTCACAGAGGCCCCAGGCTCTGGGATGCACTAATATGGAAACTGAGAGCACAAGTGGGTATAGCATTTAGAACTCACTCCATCCTATCCCTGTCTCCCCAGCCCTTTAAGGAGAACTAAGTTTGTCAAGGTGTTGACCATGCGATAGACAGGACTAGAGACATGGCACTGTAGGTAAAAGACTCACCATGTAGGGATAAGGAGTTGAATTCAGATCCCCCAGCATCCAGGTGAAAAGATAGGTGTGGCGTGGCAGCACACTGCAGTCCTGCACTGGGGAGACAGAGGCTGAAGAGGAGGATCTTTGGGGCCAACTGGCTAGCCAGTCCAGCCAATTACTAAGATCTAGGTTCAGTGAGAGACTGTGTCTCAAAAATAGGAGAGATGGCTCAGTGGTTAAGAGCATGTGCTGTTCTTACAGAGAGCCTGGGCTTGGTTCCCAGCACCCACATAGCTGTACAACCATCCATAACTCCAGTTCCAGCGGATCTGGCACCTTCTTTTGACCTTCAGACTCAAAATAGTGCACCCATGTACTCAGACAGACATAAAGGCAAAACACTCATTCATATACATATAATTTTTTAAAGCAAAAATATTTAATAAAACGTGGCAAGCAACCAAGGAAGATACCAAATATCAACCTCTGATCTCATATGCTCAACACACATGAGCACACATATGTACTCACACTGGTACACCCTGAGAACAAAATGCTGCACACACATACCCAACCACACACACAGACACAGACACACACACACACACACACACAGGAGATGGCAACACCTGACCGTTTCCTTTAGAGCCTTCCACAGTGTGTCCTTTCATCCAGGACAGGGAGGGGGGCAGAAGAGCCACTGCTCTTCCCATTTTGCTAGTGGGGAAACTGAGGCACCAAGTAAAAGGAGTCTATGTCTCTCCGCATGGTTTCTGGCTTGCGGCTCAGCAGCTGTCCTTCCGTCCAGGAGGTCCTGGACTCCACCTCTGCACAGTAAACAGTAAATTAAAAGAAAAAATCTTTGTTAAAATTATAAAATAATAATATTTTCTAATCTCCAGGAGTGAGATGTGGGGGGAAGGGCATGCAGCTTGAGATATGGTCTCATGTACTCTGCTCAGTACCAGAGTGTGCCATACCCCAGCTTCAGGACTGTGTGACATGGCAGGCAGAGACACATGTCTGGGACAGCCTCTCAGTGTGGCATTTCCATCTCAGTATTGTCACATCAACAAGAAGCTCGAGGGCCAGCACTGGTCCCTGGCCTGGGATGTGGGACACACAGCCTTTACTGTGGCCTATACACTATGTCACCAGGAGGCAGAGTGCTGGAGCGGTGGTTTGACCTCACAGATGTCCACAACACGGCACAAACCGAATGCTGTGACTCATACCTGTAACGCCAGCACACTGGAGTGGAGGCAGGGGGATCAGGTTCATGTTCAAGGTCATCCTCAGCTACATAGAGAATCCGAGGCCTGAGACCCTAAGCCACCGGCCCTGAAACCCTGGAAGAACACAGGTCATGCTGTGGGGGCGGCTCCCTACCTAGGAGGAATACCCAGTGCCAGCTGTTTGCCTGCCTCCCCACGGAAAAGAGCCCTGGGGAAGAGAAGACTGTCAGCGGCGCCCTCGACTCCCTCCCTGGAGTGAGAAGGGGAAGATGGCTTTCCTTTCCCAACCTGTCCACTGCCCCTCTCCATCATGAAACCTGGGATAGCTCCGGATCTGAAAGAGTCACGGGTGGCTTTTGCATACAGCACGCAAGCCCCCTGACAGGGTGTGGCCGGTCCAGCAGATTTGGGCTACAGCACAGCAGACTCCACATCCTGGGGTCCCCCAGAGGACAGAGGCGGCTTGCTTCCACGTGCACACAGCACAGCTTGGCCTGCCTTCTCCCCTGTCAATCCCCTGGCTCTCGGGGCCAGAGCTCAGGAGCTGTGGACTCCAAACAGCTCACTCCTTCCCATTCTCTGCTCCTGCATCCTCTCTGGAGCTGCTGCAGCTCTCTGTTCAAGGTCAAAGAACAAACAGATAAACCCTGTCCTTGGAGCTGGCGGAGAGGCAGTCTCTAGCTCCAATCCAATTCTGAGTCAGGGCCAGGGAGTAAGTTCCTGAGAAGGTGAGGACCGAAAGGAGATTTTTGTGGCCATAAAATGAGGGAAAATGTTTTGTAGGCAGAAAAAGAGGCTAAGCAGTTGGCTTTGGTTTAAGGCACAAATACTGGATAGAAGTAGACAGACCTGGGCAGGGAAGGTCTGGGGTGGGAAACTAGAATATTCTTATAGCTCTAGTGATATCAACTCCCCTGGGGCCCTGATGTTAGGGTATAGAGCTTGGGATTGTGACCAGGCTCATGGGGACAGGATAATATGAGGGTCTGAGTCAAGGGGAAGAGTGAGCAGGGAGTTGAAGACTCCGGAATTTTCTGGGCTTTTGTCCAAGATAGTCCTGCAGTTCAGCTTGAACTATGACTCTGGGGGTTTGCTATGGAAAGCCATGAACCTGACGAATCCTTCCTTACAGGAGCTCAGAGAGGTCAACCGTTGGCCCATTTGGGAGGGGTCACACAGGCCAGGATGGGATGTGCAAGACCCCACCCAGAGGACAATGGGGAGTGTACCTGTCCAAGCTAGATTTCAGGACTCATCCAGGTACGTGGTTTGTGGGGCTTCAGGCCCCGGGGCTGAGCAAGGGCAGAGGAAGGTCTGCTCCACAGCTCATGTCTAGAGATGAGCAGTGAGCAGATCAAAGCATGATGGAGGCAGAGCCACGGGGGCAGATGACACTGGGCCTGTGCAGCTGCTTGAGAAAGGAGAGGAAAAGGATGACCAAGACTGCTGAGGAGACAAAGGGAAGGAGTTCGGGTGATCTGTCTCTGTGTCTCTGTCTCTCTGTGTGTCTCTTTTTTGAGCCTTAGGTGCTATTGGTTGGGACACCTTAAAGAAAGTACAGCTCTCCCCCCCAAAGCCCAGATCCATGCACACAAATCAAAGTCTGCACTGGGTCCTATGGGCCTGTGGCATTCTCTCTCTCTCTCTCTCTCTCTCTCCTTCCCTCTCCCTCTCCACCTCTCCATCTGTGTGTGTGTGTGTGTGTGTGTGTGTGTGTGTGTGTACAGGGGTGGGGCTGGGCAGTCTATAAGAGCAGAATGGTGCCTGTTTGGAGCATGAGTGTCAGGCAGCTGAAGGATTGATTGGCCCTTGGTCTTCTGTAGTGTTCCAGGACATTGATGCCAGCCTCTAAGAGCACCAACCCTCTCAGATTGACCTGTGTGCCTCGTTGCTTCACTAACCCCCACACTGGGATGGAATGGCTTCCCTGCTCTGGCCGGGTGTGTGGGTAGTGGGTGGGATCTGGGTGGTGGAAGAATGGCTAGGCTCTGTGGGTCAGAGGACAACGATTGGGGATACAATGGGATGCACAGTCAGATGGAGGGATGCGTGGAGGGGGGCAGAAGACAGCTGTGTGGGCCAGCCGATAAAAGGTAGAAGGCAGCCTAGCTGGGTGAATGAGCAGCTGGCTGAGCAGGGAAGAGTGTGGGGATGAGCAGAGTTTTGGAAAGGAAAGGACAGGGTGACCCCAGGCCCTGGGTTGACAGTAGGCCCAGAGGTGGGCTGTCCTGTGTAGACCCTTTCTCTGGTTCCTCAGTTCTCAGTTTCCTAAAGCTGCCCCTCCCCCCCTTCTGGGGAGCCCAGATCTGAGGACTTCCTTCTCTTTGTGTGGAGTTTAACTCTTCACCCTGGCCTTGGGATTTGGCTGGGAGGCCTGACTATCCACCAGGACTTGGTGACTGGGGCGGAGAAAGAAATTTAGGTGTCCTCGACATACGTACCTTCTCCACCCCCTTCCTTCCTAGCCTTCTGCTGCCTCCCCACCCCTCCCTGCTTCCTTCTTCCCCATCCTTCCTTCTTTTTCTCCTCCTCTTCCTCATCCTGCTCTTCTCAAAGAAAACCGAGCACCCAGATGGGCGGGGCCATCCTCAGGTAAAGGCTCAGCCAAGACCTGCCCTAGCTCCTCCGCCCTTGGCCCTGGCAGGCCCAGGCATTTGTGTCCCCGCTGCCTGGTGCCCGCCCCTCCCCGCAGCTCCGATTTTTCAGCTTGGGTTTGATCGGCTGCCAGGATCTCCCAAATGTCAGCGGCAGCGTTCGCGTCTTTAAGAGAGCGCCCGAGGCGATCTTTAAGCGGGGAGGCTGGGGCCGGCGCTGACGGGGGAACTCGCTGACAGCCAAGCTCGGTCGTGCCTCCCCAGCCAGCTTGCAGAGCTGCAGCCCGGTTCTGGACTGATTTTGAAGCCTGGGGTGAAACCAGCCAGGCTAGGCCAGGAGTTGATAGCAGGACCCCTGGTGGAAACCAGGAAGGCCAGGCATTAATAGATCAACTCCAGAAGCTCCGAGAGCTGCCCAAGAGGCAGAGAAGATCCGTTTCCCCTTCCTCACCTTGAAGGGACATATTTAGGGTGAGGAGACATGGGAACAGCTCCAAACTTTGGCCTAGCTGGTGTTCAGATCAGTGCTGAGAGCTGTGTGACCTTGGGAAAGTTGCTGGCCCTCTCTGAGCCTCAGCTCTCTCATCAGAGAAGGGGCTTAAGGGGCCAGAACACCAGTATAGAATTTCCCAGAGGCTCCAGTGTCACACAGAGAGAAACAACCTCATGGGACATGTGGTGGGTACGCCCCCCAAAACCCCCTTCTGCTGCCTGCTCGCCCTTCCCTGCAGCTTTCTAACTGCTCTTTTAAAGGAGGCTGCCATCTCTCCTGAAGCCCCCATGATTCCCTTTTCACCCTCAGGACATGATGATGGCCCAACTTTTCAGGCATCCAGTGTCTTCCTCCCAGTCAGTGGCAGGAGCCCTAGAGAGATGGAGAAAAGGAGAACAGAGGCTAGTCCCCCCCGGGGAAGGCGCACTGGGAAAGGGCGCAGCATGGACTTCCTGTCCCCTAGATGTAGCCTCTCCTGGGACCAGGCAGAATGGGGTGTGACACTGGGAGATGAGTACTGTACTTCCAAGGAGGTCACCATCGACATCTCTGAACCAGGAGCCGCAGGACCAAGGCCCAGAAGGGTTGTACAATAAAATCAGAATGAGTGGATGAAGGGTGGGCAGAAACATAGGTACTGGGGGGCAGGATGGATGGACGGGAGGGTGAGCTGACAGACAGATGAATGGGTAGCGAGTGGGTGGGCCTGTGGCTAGATGGATGGGGAATGGATAGATGGATGAGTGAGCTGATGGATGGGCAGGTGGATGGGTGGGGTGTGGATGGGTAGACTTAGATGGGCAGGTGTGGATGAGAGCGTGGGTGGGAGGGCATGGAGGAAAGTGAATAGGACATGGATGGGTGGGCAGGTAGGCAGGCAGGTGGGTAGATGGGTGGATGGGTGTGGGGGTAAACAGTGAAGTAAGGTCATGAGTGAGTGGCTAAATGGATGACTGGCTGGCTGGCACGTGGTACGGTGAACGGCTGGATGGGAAATGAGTAGATGAGGGCGCAGCTGGGTGGAAAGGATGGAAGGGTGAGTGGGTAAACAGAGGTAATACCCTGAAGAGCACTTTGTGGCAATCTGGCGCCATGCTCTATGGGACTTGGGGGAGGTCACCTGGGCTTCAGCCTCCTCAGGTGTCTAAAAGGGGCACTAGCACGTGAACACCCCCCCCTCAGGGATCCCTGACGAGGCTGAAGAGATGGCTCCGTCCGTCGGTGGGTAGGTAAAGGGCCTGCTGTTGCAAGCACAAAGACCGGAGTCTGACCGCTAGCACCGCATTTGAAAAGGCTGGGCGTGGCCACACTTAGTGTGTGACTGTGGCCCGGAGGGAGGCAGGGGGGTTCCCTGGGCTTCCTGGTCAGCCAGTCTAGCCAATCGGTGAGCACTGGGTTCACTGAGAGACCCTGTCTCAAAAAAACAAAGGGGGAAAGCAAGAGCAGATGACCCCTAACCCTGACGTCTGGCCTCCCTCCACACTCACGTACACCCACACACAGACCTTTGACTCTGGGTGTCCTCAGTCCTCCGAACGGTGACCTCCCAACCCCCGCCCCCTCCCAGCAACACCCCCACTGCATCCTGTCCTGTGATCAGCTTCCTCTTTCCTGTGTCCACAGGGGCCTTCTGTGTGGTTCCAGGAAACATTTCCTGGGAATTGTGCTCACAGCAAAATCCAAGCATGAAACACCCACGCTGGAGACTAGTCCCGCCCGGCTCCTTCAGGCTGGAGGTGGGGAGCCAGCTCTAAAGTCAGAAGGGGGTTATGGGATGGAGAATGGCTGTCTCCCACTGGGTTAGAGTGCCTGCCCAGCACACTGAGTGAGATCCCCGGAAATGCAGACTGGCTGTAGTAGGCACGGGCGGAGAGCCCCAGCGTTTGGGAGGTGGAAGCAGAGGATGAAGAAGTCCAAGGGCTTCTTGGCAAGGACATCCTTGAGTTGGGTGTCAAGCTAGAGAGGAACCTGGGAGGCCTGTCTCAAGGGGAGGGAAGGGGGAGGCAGGGAGATGATTTTGAGGGCAAAGTGCTTGCCATACACGCGTAAGGACCCTGAACCCCCAGAATTCACACAGGAATATGCTCGTTTGTAATCCTAACTGGGAAGCGGAGGGAAACCCAGGAAGCCCAAGGGCCACCCAGCCTGTGGAGACCTTGTCTCAAAATAGGAGGAAGGTGAGCTGGTTGGTGTTCTGTCATCTTGACACAGGCTAGAGCCATCTGAGAGGAGGGAACCCCAACTGAGACAATGCCCACATAAGATCAGCTAAAGGCAGGCCTGTGGAGGATTTCTTTAATTGGTGATTGATGTGGGAGGGGCTGTGGGTGGGGCCGACCCTGGGCTGGAGGTCCCAGACGGAAAGAGAACAGGCCAGCAAGTAGCAGTTCATGCCTTCATGGCCTAGGCATCAGCTCCCCCCTCCAGGCTCCCACCGTGCTTGAGTTCCTGTCCTGACTTCCTTCCATGATGGACTATGATGTGGAAGTCTAACACAAATAAACCGTTTTCTCCCCAAAACCTGCTTTTTGGTCATGGTGTTTCATCATAGCAATAGTAATTCTGCCTAAGCCAGAAGGCAAGGACCAACAGCTGAGGTTGTCCTGACTTCCACACACACATACAAGGCAGTCCGGAAACAAGTGTGAGCACCCCCCTCCACACACACACCGGAAACCAAAGTGGGTTCCAGTTCCATTTTGGTCCTCTGGGGACTTTGCAGTGCAGACCCTGTTGCTGTCTGGCCAGAACCTTGGAAGCTGTTGTGGCAATTGCTGGAAGGCCAGAGAGGTTCTGCAGGCCCTTGGTAGGCTGTGCAAGGTTTGAAACACGGGTTGGTGGAGATGGGGCTCACGGTGCAAGGCCCTGGGTCTATCCCTAGCCATAAAGGAAACAAACAAACAAGCTGGTTCTGGGGGTGCCTGCTGACCTAGTTTGAGCAGCCCAAATGGTGGGTCCCCTGCTGCTTTCTGAGGGCCTCCTCCCTCAGGGAGCTGCCATGTGGGTGGTTGAGCAGTCAGACAAGCTATTGGGTCCGAGGCCATTTTGACCATAGCTTGGCCAGGGCGTTCCTGAGCTTCTGCACACGGTGGGACTGAGGGACAGAGGGAGCGATGTAGGGTTCTATACTCCCCCAAGTCCTGGAGGGCTTTCTCCTGATCCTCCACTGCCTCAGACTCTGGTTAGAATGGCACCTCTACCATCTGTCACCCCTCCCCCACTCCCCGCTCTGAGGCCCGGCTGTGCCTGGGGGCTGTGACTGGGGGCTGGTGTGTCTGGTAAACAGGCGGCTGGCAGGTCCCCAGGGCCTGTGGGTGACAGGCCTGGTGCTGGCACCAACCCCAGGGCAGGCTGCCGAAGAGGAGGAGTGGGATGAGTTCTGGGGACCAGGGGAGATTTCCTGCGGCGTCTGAGGGAGTCGAGGCTGTGTCCTGTCCCTGGCGCTCCAGACCTGCGTGGCCGCTGCGGCTGTCCACCCTTTTCCCCAGCTCTCCAGCTCCAGCCTTCACATCCTCGCCTCCAGCCACCTTCAGAGAATTCAAGTCAATATCTAGTGTGAAAGGCTGCCAGGTTCTCTCTACCTGGGGCGAGGCTAGGCGGCCTGCCCTGTGCCCTGGGGAGCCACGCTCCACCACCAGAGAAACTGAGGCCAGAGGGCAGGTGGGAGGGGGAGTGCCGAGAGCTCTTAGGACTCCACCCCCAACCCTTCTGTCAGCTCCACGCCGTGAGGGGCGGGGTGCCTCCGCCTCGGTTGTCCCATCTGGGGAATGGAAGGTCAGGCCTGTTGGAAAGGGGTCCTGCCAGCCTTTCTCAGCCCCCTCACCGCCCCTGGCGGAGGGAGGGCAGGGGCAGGAATCTGTCCTGGTCGGTTCCCAGCTCCCCCTCCTCCACCACGGTGCTGCCAGTTCCCCCTCTCTTTCTCCTGCCTTCTGGCTGCCAGCCCCTCCCCACGCGGCCCCCAGACCCCAGCTGCGGTGTCTTTACAGCTCTGACCAGCCGCTCAGCCTCCCCGACTCCTCCTCCCTCTCTCCCTCCCTCCCTCCTCTCCGCTTCCCTCCGCTCTTCCTCCCGCTCCCTCCCTCCTCTTCTCCCTCCTCCCTCTCCTTCTCTCCATCCTCCCTCCATCCTCTCTCATCCTCCCCCCTCCAGCTCCTCTCATCCCTCCTCTCCCTCCCTCTCTTCATCCTCCCTCCAGCTCCCTCCAACCCTCCCTCCCTCTTTCTCTCTTTCTCTCTCTCCCTCCCTCTCTCTCTCTCTCCGGGGGAAGAAAGGTCACGGTGCAGCTGATTACTCAGAGCTCAGTTGCTGTAGCAACCGGCGGGGGAAGTGGGACAGGCTGGCTTTGAGGACGCGCGAGGTCGGCCGCGGGCGGCTGGAGCCGGCGCGGGCCCCGGTGCGCGGGAGGCCGCCTGCAGCCCGGCTCTGCGCGCTGCGGCCCGGCTCCGGGTTGCGGTTTTAATGAGGCGCCCGCGCCCCTCCCGGAGCTGCGAGGGGAGATCTCTGCTCCTG
Source organism: Psammomys obesus (assembly GCF_907164565.1). Classification (NCBI taxonomy): domain Eukaryota; kingdom Metazoa; phylum Chordata; class Mammalia; order Rodentia; family Muridae; genus Psammomys; species Psammomys obesus. Next base: position 50,125,800 of record NW_026585895.1, on the reverse strand, counting down.
GTCTCGCTCCCCCTCCCCCCCAACCCCCGGTTCGGTGTAGGCATCCACCCCTCCGCCTGGGTTCTGCCGGCGCCTCCTTTCTCCACTCTGAGCTGCCCGAGCCGTTGCCTTCCCTGCTTGTGCCCACCCACCCTGCACCAGCTTTATCTCGGTGCTCAAGGAGACCCCAGTACCCCCTCCTTCCCCCTCAGCCTCTGTCGTCGCCGGGGAGACCCAGCTGGAGACAGGTGCGCCGGGGCTACCTCACTGCTCCCGAGGCTTCTTCCAGAACCGCCCTGAGCCTGAGCCTTCCTCAAAGCCCTGGGAGTCTTGGAGGAGGCCCTGCTGGGCTGCGGGGGGGGGGGGGGGGGGGGGGGCCCGGCGGGCCGCTCCCCCCCCCCCCCCCGGCGGGCGCCCCCCCCCCCCCGGGGGGGGGGGGGGGGGGGGGCCCCGGGGGGGGGGGGGGGGGGGGGGGGGGGCAGAGTCCTGCCGTCCTTGGCTCCCCTCCAGCCAGCAGCAGAGCAAGGCCACCTGAGACTGGGTTAGCAGGGGTCCAGCTTGGCAGGAAAGAAAGAGGGTCCTCGGGTGGGGTTGGCCTGGTTCCAATCCCCAGCCTGACCCCCAGTGCCTGGTGAAGTAACCTGGCCACTTTGGTTGATGCTAAACTAGGGCTGAGGAGTGGCAGAGCTTTGCCTAGCATTGGGGGGAGGGGGGGAGGTAGCCCTGGGTTCGAATCTCAGAATCATACGTAAAAATTTAGAACACACTTACCCAACCATGTCTCTCTTAGGTACGTGTGTCAGAGGTGAGAAAACCAATGTCCATACAAAGAAGGGGGCAGGGGTACTCACAGGGGTGCTGTTAATACAGTACATATCCTGGAAACACCCCCAGGGTGAGCCCATCAGCGCAGAGAGCCATGGGAGCACGAGACAGAGCAGTCTGTTTGCTCAGGGTTCTCTAACACTCTAGAAAATGCTGCCTGGGCTGTGAGGGCAGAAAGCAGTTTGGTGGCACCCTGGGGTGGCTGGGGGGCTGAGAAGGACCATGGGGGGGGGCTCAGGGAATCCCACGGGGGCTGGGCTGATTGCTTCCGGGGTGAACGAAGGAAAAACAGATTCCATCCTCCTGGGCTGTACAGTCACAGGTAGGGAAGAGAGGTCTAGCCTGTGCAAAGGACCAGTGGTTGGGGTGAGCATGAGATCTTTTAGAATCCACAGGAAGGGTCTCAGCATCTGGGACAGAATCCGTGAGGGAAACGTATTCAAGCTTTGTCCTGCGGCCCCTGGAGGACTGTAACAGCCTTGAGTATGGTTTGCAGGAGTGTGTGTGTGTGTGTGTGAGAGAGAGAGAGAGAGAGAGAGAGGCGTGTGCTTTCCTCACTGCTTCAGAGTCCTGATCTGGGCCTCAGAGTCCTGATCTGGTAAATGGGGCCATGCTTTCTCTTGAGGCCTGTTAAGCTCATTGATGGGGCCCTAGGCTGGTCCCCGTTTCTCAGTTATAATCCCCACATCTGCTCTGGGTTTTGAGACACTGGGTACCTTGTCCAACTGTCTGGAGTTCTGGGGTTTTATCCAACTGGGGTTCTGGGAGCACTCTCCCCAACTCCCACCCCCACCCCGAGCCTCTGAACCTGGCACAGGCCACCCCAGGAGGGAGAGAGAAAGCTGCTGCAGCTGCCAGGTGGGGTTCAGGAGGGCTTCAAGAGGTTGATGGTGATCTGGGCTTCCAACCTGCTTCAGTCCAGTTCACAGCAGGCAGGGGGCCACTTCTGTCTTTCCTGAGCTGGGGCTGGCCCGTCCTGCTGCTGTTGCCAACCTCAGCCTGGCCAGTTGGGTTCTCAGCCTCCGCTCACTTGGGCAGGTAACTGATGGTGAGGGGAGGAATCCATCAGTCGCCCCAGAACTCACTTTCCCTGCACAGGGCCCTCAAGGAGGGGGAGGGGCCTAGTCAGTCCCCACCTCAGGTCACAGACAAGGGATGAGACAAATATGGAGCATCCCCTGGGGCCGGGCCAGGCTGAGAGCTTCTCCTTGTTCTTTGCCTCTGGGCTCACACAGTATCCAGGTTTGTGGCCGTTAGAAGCAAGAGCCCAACAGAGACCCAACCATGGCTAGAGGGCCCTCAGCCATCCTGCCATAATGTCCTTCTGAGTGCCCTTCCAAGCAGGGCGCTGCCGTAGGAGGAGATCTGCTGCTGGGGGGGGGGGGGGGGGAGCCGGGGCAGCAGAGGGCCTGGGGTGGCAGGTATTGAACTGTGAGGAGACTGCTGAGCCAGCCTCACAGGGGCAGGTGGCAGGAGAGGCTCTAGGAGAGGTCTAGCCCCAGGCCCTGGTGCCCTGGAGACAGACAAACAGACACACAGCATTTGCAAGGGTCCAGGGCTGGGGCACAGCAGAGAAAAAGCAGGCGATTGAAAGGGGGTCATTTCAGAAGCGGGGAGATATGGGAGGCGAAAGTCGGTGAGGGCTGGGCTCTCCAGGCTGGTAGGCATGTTATTTTCAGTGCCCTACTGAGAGTAATGGACACCATGGAAGGTTTTAGGCAGGGGGAGTGGCACATTTAGAAGCACTTTCCAGAAAAATCTCTCTGGCTGTCATGAGGGAAAGTGACTGCAGGGGCAAAGGTGGAAGCCGAGACTTTCTCAGGGAGGCGCTACAGATGGGGGCTGCAGTGGGTTGGCGGCAGGCAGAGGGAACTGATAGAAAAGATTCCGACCGTGGATTGGGCCGGATGAGTGGGTGGGGAGGGGGAGAGAGCAGTGAGGCTGGGCCAGCTCCAGACTAGACTCGGGAGGAAAGGCGGTCGGAGATAGTGTCTTTGCACCCTGCTCTTCCAAGGAGCTGTTGCGTATCCTCCAGTAGTTCCTTGTCCCCAGGGCTGGCAGTCCTAGCCAGAAAGGAAGGGACTTTGGTTGGAGAGGTAGCTCCTGGGGGCGGCAGCAGCAGCTAGCAGAAGGTGGCAGCCTGGACTGTGGCCTTCCAGGGTGGGTACAGAGGCTCAGAGGAGGCATGGGCCGGCCCCATCTGTGGGTGACTTCTCTGCCTGGCACCTCCCTCCTTAGGTCTCATCCTCTTGGGAATCGTCAGAGGCAGGGGACAGACCCAAGAGCCAGAGAGCTGAGCAAAACTATCCAGCAGTCAGAGGTGGCGCCTGGACCCTGGAGCTGAAGGCACTGTGGCTGCTGCAGCAGCCTGCTCTCCTCTTACCCCAGGTCCCTGCTCTGCAGCCCCAAGCACCCATTCGCCCCGTCAGAGCAGGTCCTATTGGCTCTGTCCGCTCCACTCGGCTCCTGTGACAGCCCCCCCCATGACCTTGCCACTTCTCTAAGTACTTTCTGCTTCCCCCTCCCCCCATGGTGTGGCCAAGGAGACCCAGGGCGTGAGGTTTAGGGGCTGTAGAGTCTATGAGCCCTCTGTCAAAGTCACTGCCCTCATCATCCAACTCTACCTTTCCCCAAGCCTCGTAGTACTTGGAACTGCTGCTGCCCCAGGCCCTCTACCCCGGAGCCTGCTCCACTTGGTGGGTCAGGGGAGGCCAGCCAAGTCACACTCTGCCCTCTACCTTCCTCACACACACATCTGACATGCAGGAGTATCTGCGGGCAGCGCTGCATGCGTGCCTGTTCATGTGTATGTACTTAAACACATGTACCTGTGTGCTGTCACATGCCATGCGTGCAGCACATGGCTGTGTGGCTACGGGTACAGGAACCCACGTGTGCCATGCAAGAGCACGTGAGTGTCTGTGCCTGCTTGCATGTGGGCATCTGAGTGCTACAGATGTGTTGGTGAGCACGTGTCTTGTCTGTGTGCAGGTGTGTGGTTCTGTGGGCCTCTGTGAGATGGCCACAGGCCATATGATTGTTCAGCCATGCACTCTTCCCTGTGAGTGGGAATACGGAAGCAGGGGAGAGCCCTAGAATGGGGACTGGCTTCCCTGTAGTGGGCTCCTGGAAACACAGGTGCCAGCATGGCCTTCCCTGTGCTGTGGCAGACATCCCCCCCCAACACACACCCCTTCCTCTCTGCTCTTGTGGGCCAGCAGACTCCACAAGAGGCCTCCGAGGCTTTGTTTGTGAAGTTTCCAGCTCTCCCGTGTATTTGTGAGGTATCATGATCTCCGTATGTTTTCCAGAAGCCGATACCTGGACCTGGACTCTCTGGCCATAAAGAGGGGGTTTGCTGAGCTGCAGTGCATTCTGGGGAAGCACAAGACATGGCTGCCACTGTCACACCAAAGGGGGTAAGGCAGAGGAGACGCTTTCCGAGCATAGAGCTAGCCAGATGTGTCCCCCTCAGGAGTCTGTGCATGAAGCAAACCTAGAGACGATTCTGGGATTGGCAAGAATGCCATGCCGCCTGAAAATGACAGAAGCTGCTGGTGCCGCCGTGCCAGCAAGAAGCACACCTGTGCCGGTTTCCATGGTAAGGTGGCAGTGTGGGGGTATGGAATGGTCAAGAGGCTCTAGGGACACTGCTCCGGCAGGTCCCCAAGGTTAAGTGCTAGAATGCCACTAGCTGAGAAGCAGGGTCTTCCAGACAGAGCAGAGCTGTAAGTACCCTGCCCTTGGAACAGGTCAGTGCTGGGCCAGCATGACAGCTCAGCCAGCTAAGGCAATTACTGCCAAGACAGAACCAACTCCTGAAGGCTGGCTTCTGGCCTCCATACACAGGCCATGATACACACCACACACACACCACACACATACACACACACACCACACACACACACACACACACACACACACAC
>NW_026585895.1:50087404-50120970 GCF_907164565.1 Psammomys obesus | reverse complement strand
CACACACCACACACACCGCACACACAGCACACACAGCACACACACACCTCCACACACACCCCCACACACTACACACACCACACACACCACACACACCACACACACACACACACACACACACCCCACACAGAATGGTCCAGTGTTGATTACTCTGCTGCCTGGTCTGCTAGGCAGCTGAACCCCTTCTTCATGCTCTTTCATGGAGAACCTTCTGCCAAGCTCATCAGCATCCATACCCCTCTCACATCCCAGGAGAAGTCAAGTTTGCCCCAGACCCTGTCGGTAAGAGTCACCCCACAGCCAGAGTCTCCAACGGTTCAGAGAGTACCAAGCCCTGCTGGTGAGAGGATAGAGGGAGACACAGCAGGGGTGGAGCCTGGCTGCCGGGTCACAGCAGGGTGGGGCAGGGCCCCTTCCACGGACAGGAGGCCAGAGGAGCCACCCGTCTCTGGCTGCAGAGGGTCTCCGCCATTTCCCTCTACACAGAGGTTGGCCATGGTGGCTTCTGCTTTGTCCAGGACGCTGCTTCTGCCTCCATCTGTATCCAGCTGGGGCTGGCACCAAGAATATGCAGAGAATATTTGATGACTCATCCTGGGCATGAATGAATGAGTGTGTGAATCAATGAATGGATGGAAATTTAAATTTCATTTATTTACTTATTTATTTGGTGTGTGTGTGTATGTGTGTGTGTGTGTGTGCATGTGTACACAACAGGTGCAGGTCAGAGGACACCGTGCAGGAGTCGGTTCCAACCTTCTACCATGTGGGTCCTAAGGACAGAACTCAGGTCATCAGTCTTGGCAGCAAGCACTTTTACCTACAGAGCCGTCTCACTGGCCCAGGAAAAACTTGTCAGTGATTCCTGCCCTTAAGGCAGCCAAGCCGGAGGATTTTGACATTGGGTGGTAGAGTTAGCCCCCGTGTGGCTCCAGGAAAGCCAGTATCACAGGTGTGGGGTGTCAGGGTCCGCTCTACACCCTAAAATCTTATTGTCTCTTATGAGCTGCTTTTAACCTGGGGAGGAAGCAGAAGCCCAGGAAGACAGTGTCGCGCCAGTGACCCAGCCAGCAAACCACAGAGGTGGGATCCATGTTCATAAGCTTTACCTAAACACACGTTCCTAGACTGACAGCAAAGTTTATCCATTCACCTGCCAATCACTCATCCACCCTCTCAGTCATTCTCCCAGCACCTACCAGGAATCCTCAGAAGGCTATGCCCCAGGCCTGGGCATGGTGTCTGCAGCAATGAAGGAAGAGATGGTCATTCAGAATGCCACTCACACATGGCTGCCAGGGAAATGCTGGGGTGCAGAAGGCCGTGGGAATCTGGTGGTTTCTAGGGGGACCAGGGAAGGTTTAATGTGCACACTTCTGGCTGGAAGGGTGTCACCGGCAGGAAGGTGTGTACAGAAGGCAGAAAGTCAAGGTCAAGGCAGAAATAAGAGAAGAAAACAAAACTTGTCATCAGCCTCCTTGAGAAGTTGGGTGGACTGTTCACTGATACTTCCGGTGATGGAGGCCACTACCATTCTACTTGTGACCAGAGACATGGCTCCCACACTGTGAAAAGTGAGGGTCCATCTGGTGGGGGTCCTCTGCTGCTGACCTTGAGCCTAGTGTCTACGGAATAGAGAGCCACTCCCCAGCTGAGCGAGCCAGCCCTGTTGAGACTCTGGAGGCTCTGTCCTTCCTTCCTGCCCCTGGCCTGTTCTCTGTGGGTCAGGAGTGGCTGTGGGCCCAGACTGGAGGGAGGGAGTCAGCAAAGACACCTGTCTGGGCTCCAGGTCAGATGCAGGGCTATGAGGCTTTTAACACCTTTGTCTTATTTTCTCTCTGAAGGAGATTGGAGGTTTGAGGGTGTCTCCGAAAGTGGCATCGGGTCCGGAGCCTCAGCCTATAACTGCTGCCTCTAAGTGCTCTTTTTGTCACCTAAGGGGTACAGGCATGGAATAATGCCCCTACAAATCTGCCTGAGTCATCCCAGGCTCAGACCCGAGGACTGTGTCCCCTAAATCAGCGTGAAGGACTCAGCTGTAAAGCCAGTGACCTCAGCCTATGAGCCCTGTGCTGTGTCATCTGAACCCAAGTGCCTTCTGCCCGGTATCCTCTCTACGCTTTCACCTTTGCTAATACAGAGCTCCCCACCCCCAGTTCCAATGAGGCGCCCGGTGGCCAGGCCAAGTACTACATGTCCCAGCCACCTTTGCAGCTAGGGATAATCATGTGATCATGTCTGACCAATGGGAAACAAGTAATGACTTCAGCACTCTCCAGCTTGCCTTTAAAAGGAAATGGAGCCACCAGTGACTTTAGGGAACTTGAAGCTTGGATTCCGCAGCATGCTTAGGAAAGAACAGAGAAGTGCTAACCCTCTTGACCTTGTGCACAGAGGGACGGTGCATACAGAAGGAGCCTAGGCCCCGAGCCAAGGTTCCTAATAACAGGAAAGCCTCCGGTAGGCAAAAATCAGCCCTAAGGCTACTGTCACTTGAGTACTGTGATGGGCCAGCCTCCAAACCCAGACCCTGAGTCTCAAAAAGGATAGTAGGCAAATGAAGAGTCCAAGGATGGCCATAGTGCAGGACCTGGGCTCAAAGCCACAGGCTCTAGAAATGGAAACAGAAGGAAGGACAAGGAGTTCAGGCCAGCTACCAAGAATTCAAGGCCAGTCTGACACCATAGACAGACAGACAGACAGACAGATGCATGTATGTACACGTCACCGGGCTGAATGATGACTGACACTGCCCATCCAGGTGTGGTGGCCCATGGCAGGTGCTGGGCATGTGATTTCAGGTTGTGGGTAAGCGAACCAGCCAGGGAGGTTCTAAACCTGGGGCAACTGGTGACTTCTGTGTCTTAGATGTCATCAGGTGTCGCTGCTGTGACAGCCCCTTCTAACGACGGCCAGAAGGGCAAGGCAACGGTGCTAACAAACGCCTCTATAGAAAGCCACCCCAGTGCGCTGTCACCTGTAACCCTGGCCCTTCTCCTGGAGGTCAGCAGAGGAGCCAGCCATTGTCCTGTCCCCAGGGGAGAAGAGAGTCAAGGACCACATCCCCCGGCTAGTCGCTCATCACATGGTAGGCCTTTGTATTCTGTAAACAACGATTTCTTAGTATTCTGCTACAATTTTTTTTAAAAATATATATTTGGAGGAATGGAACATGGAAGGGGCGTCCTGACTAGTTTTTATGTCAACTTGACACAAGCGATGGTCATCTGGGAATCTTAATTGAGAAAATGCCTTCCTTGGCTTGGCCTGTGGGTGAGTCTGTGGAGCATTTCCTTGATTGATGACTGGTGGGAGAGCACCCAGCTCACCGTGGGTGGGGCCCTCGCCAGGCAGGTGGTCCTGGATGGTACAAGATGGCAGGCTGAACAAGCCATGAAGGACAAGCCTGTAAGCGGCACGTTTCTGTGGCTTCTTTCTCAGTTTCTGCCTCCAGTGTCCTGTCCTGAGTTCCTGCCCTGACGTCCCTCAGTGATGACTGTCATCTGTGACTAGAAGCTGACACAAACCCTTTCCTCTCAAGCTTCTCTTTGTTGTGGTGTTTAAGCCCAGCAATAGAGACCCCGACTAAGACAGGGGGACGCAGGGGAAGGACAGCAGGAGGGCTCTGCAGCTGCCAGGCTTGCAGATGACCCAGCTATGCCTCTTGCTGCCAGCTACCTGCTTCCCTGGTATAAATGAGGACACTCCCTCCCTGTACCTTTTCCGGGTTCTGCTGCTGTGTAGTCCCCAGAAGCCAACTTGTGATTGGAGCCACGTGCCTCTCCTTGGTCCTGCCCCCATCCCGTGTCCCAGTGCCCTTCCTGGGCTTCCCCTAAGACCTCACACTGCATGACAGTGCGGAACCCTTAACCCTGGTGGGATGCTTCAGAGCTAGGTGGCAGAGACTGAAGTGTCCCAGAGCTTAAAGGGGGACTCTCTCTTGGCTTCATGGGGGCTTTGCTCCAGGGGGACACAGGCAAAATGCAGTCTTCCTCACAGGCTTGCATGTGGGTGACACAAATCTACCCACAGAGCTTAAATACAGCCTGATCTGGAAGTGCCCTATTGACTCTAGGCTATGCTGTCAAGTACTAACAATAATATAATGAGGGTGAACAGCCATTTCCAAGCATCTGCTAGAGAAAGAAAGACACGTGGTTCTGCAGTCTTTGGTGGTGGAAGAAGGGCAGGGCGGGGACTTGCCCTGCCTCTGTAGGACTCCTGGGGCCTGTATCTGAGCATGCAACCTTTTATCCTCGTGGCCACAGCGTATGAGGGCTCTCAACACTGAAGACAACCCCAGGCTTGGGGTGGAAGGCCACAGCACACACAGGGCCCACCATCCACCCCACCCCCCCCAGCCCCGCCAGCACTGCAGAGGAAAGCTTCACCTGGGATCTGAGAGGGCTCCGTGGTTAAGGGCCCACACTTCCCCTGCAGAGGACCTGACTTTAGTTCCCAGCACAACACCAGGTGCCTCACAACAGCCTGTGACACCTGCTACAGGGGATCTAGTCCCCTCTTTTGGGCACTGAGGGCACCTGCTCTCATAGGCACACACAGACACATTCCTACACACATACCTACACATGATTTAAATTTTTAAGAAATAAGATCAAAAACAGACCTGCAAGTTCTCCCCACTGGTTCTCAGTTCTCTTCTGTGCACCAGCCTCAGGCCTGCCTTGCCTTTGATCAGGCACTCACCACCTACCTGAAGAGGCTGCCCCACCTTTTTTTTTTTTTGACTCTACCATCTCTCCTTCTGCCTCTCAGACCATCCATACCAGAGAGCTCCTCCGTCTTGAGAACAATAACCATCAGTCCATTTCTCCCTATGGGGTCTGTTCCTAGGTCCTTGACCAACTGCTCTCCTCCTGGAATGGGCAGAGTGCCGGCTCTGGGGAGCTGGTGACAGAGCAGATAAGCACAGGCAGCCAGACCCTAGCTCTGGCTCCCCCTCCCGCTGCCTGGCCTGGAAGATCTCACTAGAACAGCAGCTGAGAAAGGCAAAGATTTGCCCAAAGCAAACACATCAAGTCCTTCCACAAACACATCTCCCCCTAGACCGGGGCTCCAGAGACCCCGGGGGAGGAGAGACTTGGATACAGGCTGCTTCGGAGCCTACTGCCTAAATTTGTGCAGAGCTAGATGGAGAGCCCTGTGTGTCTGATTTTCTTTTTTCTTTTCTTTTCTTTTTTTTTTCTTTTTGATTAATTTATTCTTTGACAATTTTATACACGTACATTCTGGTAACACTCATGCCCCCACTCGCTCTTACTTCCCTCCAACACCCCGATCTCCCCATCTTCCCACAACGTCTCCCACTCATTTTCATGTCTCTTTTTTTTTTAAACAAACAACCCAGGTATTTTTTTTTAACTTTTCTCTATTTTTATTGGCTGTGTATTTGTGGGTTCGCCTACATGCATGTCTGCGCACCACACGCATGCAGTGCCCACAGAGGTCAGGAGAAGGCACCGACTGGGTGCCCTGGGCTGGGGTTAGAGACAGTTGTGAGCCAACACATGGGTGCTGGGAACCAAAGCTGGGCCTCTGGAAGAGCAACCAGGGCTCTTAACCATGAAGCCAGCTCTCTAATCTCTGCTTTTTAGGTCTTTGATTTCACTTTGTGACCCATTGGGTTTAACCAGGGCCATCCATGTCGCATGGTCAGAGAGGCAATGGGCCACCACTCCCCAGTGGCTCAGTCACTGCTGACTTCCTATCCCATAGCAGCCCTCCATACCAAGAGTTCCCTGGCTCCTTGAGCCCCTCCCACATCTAACTAAATGTTTCAGGTGCAGTCTTTGTGTGTGTGTGTGTGTGTGTGTGTGTGTGTGTGTGTGTGTGTTTTGAGACAAGGTTTCACTATGTAGCTCCAGCTGTCCTTGAACCCACTCTGTAGACCAGGCTGGCCTCAGACTCAGAGATCTGCCTGCCTTTGTCTCCTGAGTGCTGGGATTAAAGCGTGTATCACCATTACCCAGCCTGGCTCAGCGTTAAACTGACCCTATACAAGTATTTGAAGTGGCCTTGAAGCCATGAACACCCTGGCTTTATTATATCCCTGAAACAGCATTTCAAAAGCCAGGCATAGTGGTGATCTCTGTGAGTTTGAAGCCAGCCTGGGCTACATAGGGAGTTCCAGGAAAAACCAAAACCAAACCAAAACAAAACAAAACAAAACAAAAGTTAGTATTTTAAGACCCTCCTCCCCATCATCTGGTCCTTACATTCTTTCCACCCCCTCTCAGTGGAAAGGAAGAGTCCCTGAGCCTTGGAAGGCATAATGTGAACGTCACTTGTTCTCAGCATCTTGCAGTCGTGAGTCTCTGCACTGACTGCAGTTCACTGTGGATAGAAGCTTCTTTGATTACGTCTGCACTAGTCTTCGAGTACAGATATAAATATTTAGGAGGCAGTTTGATAACACGTTCATTTAGCAAAGCAAAACTGGGAAGTTTACCCCTAGTACCTCCCCAACTATGGACCTTCAACTGGGTCCACAGTACCCTGAAAAGTTTGAGCTTCAGAGCCAAACAAACAAGAGTTGGTTACCTCCCGACAGGCATGCCACAGTCGTACCGGTCAGCACCTCTTGCTTGGGAAGGAGAGCCCACCATGACTCTGTAGTCTTCTCTCACAAGCCTGCTTCTTCCCCCATGATGGGCCTGCCCTATCGAGTTACCTCGCTTCCCCAGGCCTCCATATCCCCATCAGAAAACAGAGCAACAGTCCTCCCTTGAGACAGGGTTTCTCTGTGTAGCCCTGGCTGTCCTGGAACTTGATGGCTTGGAACTCAGAGATCCACCTGCCTCTACCTCATGAGTGCTGGTAGTAAAAGCATGCACCACCACCGGCTGGCCCCTGCTTATTTATTTTGAGACCCATGTAAAAGTCCCTTGGAACCCATTGCTGCAGGCAAGAAAGACCTAATCCTGTCTCTACCCTCCCCAGGTGTGTATCACCTTGCCTGGTTTATTTGGTGCTATGGATAAAGCCCAGACCTTGTGTACATTGGACACGCACTCTATCCACTGAGCTGCACAGCCAGCACCTCCCCACTTTAAATATTAAGTTGTCCTCCTCTCTGCCTGTTACCAACCCTGGAGCCCATGCTATCTTCCTAGCAAAAACCAAAACAGTAGCAATTCTGCGTGCTGTGTGTGTCAGGGCCCCACACAAAGCCAGTCACACCTAAGACTTCACTGGCCCCAGAAAGAGGTGCCCTTATGGCCCCATTCTATAAATGGGCATGCTGAGGTCCAGTGGCCTCTTCTGAACTGATGGAAAGGACAATGGCTGATGATATCTGCTCAGTCAGGTAGATTGGAGTAGTGGGGCCTCTTGTCCTGGCTTCTCCACCCAGCAGCATGGGAGAGAGCTGCTAGGGAGACCATCTCTCCCAAGAGCTCGTGGACACTCTCCCTGCTTCCCTCTGTGAGCTATTCACCTTCTGCATGCTGGGATTGCAGGCAGGTGCCACCATGCCTGGTGTAACCCAGTGCTGGATATGCTCTCTTCCAGCTCAGGATGGCCTTGACTTTGCCACACAGAGGAGGAGGATGGTATCCTTTAACAAGCAGTATAGATCTCTGCTAGGGGGATCAGTTTAGGAAGCCTTTTGGAGAAGGGCCGGGTCCAAACACTTAGAGCCCTTTCTGGGAGCTGTTTCAAGGGACTTCAAGCTTTCCTGTGTTTGACAGGCACCCAAGGAGCCGAGTGTGATGCTGATCCAGTCCTCCGGAAGCCTGGCTGGGCAAGGCAGGAGCCCGAGCCTCCTGAAGCCTCCTTTTCCTGCTTAGCACGTTGCGCTGAGGGGGCTGGAACCCTGACCCACAGACAGACAGAACCCCCATTCTCTAAGGGCCACCACCCCACAGATGTGTGCCCCAAGGCCGACTGGAGCTGACTTTGGAGTATGTGGGCTCCTATTGTGGGAACCAAAGCTTAGAAAAGCTGACGGGAGGGGCGGGGGGACAAGATGGCTCAGAGGATAAGGGTGCTTGCTGCTAAACCAGACAACCAAAATTGGATTCCAGGTACCCACATGGTAGAAGAGAAACGTCACGGTGCACAAGCACACACACCTACATAAATGTGATGAGAGAGAGAGAGAAGGGGGGTGGAGCAACTGACCGGTGTGGTCACAAACAGAAAAAGCCTCCTTGGCTTGCACCTCCGACATGAAAGGCCCTGGAAGGGAATGCTGCAGATTGCCCTGGTAGCAGAGGCTGAGGTGAGATGTGACGCGGCTGGGTGGCAAGGAGAAGGTGCCCCTTGTACTGACTGAGGCCACAGCGGAGATTGCTGGGGGAGTCAACGAAGGTGGGCTTTAGTTCCCTCTGAATGACCCGGGACTGGTGAATCTCCTAAGCTGGGCCAGGGTGGCAAGGTGTCACCCACCTACTTTCCCAAAGGCCCTGCAGAATCCCTGAAGCCCAGTAGGTGTTATGATATAAATTACACGCAACACAACAGGTTTCGGTACAGGGAAGTTTATTACGGAAAAGGCAGAAACTGAGGCAGTGGGAGAGCTTGGAAGAGAGAGGAGAATGCAGAGTGGGACAGAGACAGACAGAATCAAAGGGACAGACTGAAGGACAGCTAGAGAAAGGAGGGGAGGGAGGAAGAGGAAGATGACAAGCTGTCAGTTGGGTTGTAGATCCGAGTGCCTGTGAGGGGGTGATGTGGTTAAGACCCCAAAAGCCCCTGAGGGCAGGCCAGTTGAATTGCCTGCACTACAACCTAACAGTAGGTCCTCCAGAACTCAGGCTTCAGGCCCCACCCACCTGGCCCGACTGTCCTGTAAGGTACGGGCCAAGCTTGCCCAGCCTGAGTCTGCAGGCAGGATGCTTCTGAACTTTAGTGGGTAAAAAACCATCCCGGGCAGGCCAAATGGGTTCCCAGAGAGCCAGCGAAGCCACTGTCTCAAATATCTGAGCCATATGGTCTTCTTGACTCTAGGACCCAGACAGAGAGCAGGCTTGGAGGGGGACAATGCGGCACAGTGAGCCTGGAGCAGGCCTTAACTGGCCTGTGCCTAGTCCCTGACTACCCAGTGCGGGGGTCCTTTGAAGGACCAGCCAGCAGCGAAGGCTCCCAGGGTTGACGTGGCTTTGAGAATGATCCTCTGATGGTTGAGTTTATTTGGGAACCACAGTTGAGGCTGGAGAGTAAAAACGTGAACCCGGACGAAGACAGGGCTCCACAGTTTTCAGTGTCAAGCTCTGGGCAAGCCCCTCCTCCCTCCAGAGGAAGTGGAAAGGGCAAGCCCCTGGCCTAAGGCCACACAGCAAGGGAGAACAGGACTCTAACCGGGATTTGGACTCAGCTTTCTCTCTAAATTGCTGCTCTTAACCCCTTCCTAGCCGGCTCTCTACCGTAGGCGCAGTTGCTCGCAGGACCTTAAGGGGAGGGAAGAAAGGAAAGGCACCGGGCGGGGTCTTCTCACGCCCCGGTCACCCGGTTCCCCCCGCGGTCGAGCTGGGAGGTCCGCAGCCGCCTCTCCCTCTTGCGCAGCTACCCCCACGGCGCTGCTGGAGCCCTCCCTGAAGCAGCTTTCTCACATCAGGACCCCGGGCGTGGGGACGCCTTCCGACCCACGAGGCCCGGAGGAAGCGTGCACGCGGACCCTTCCCCGCCGGGGCCACTGAGCGATTGATGGATCGTTACAGAGATGGAGTGTCGCGCGCCCTGTCCCCAGGGTGGGCGCGCGGGCTGTGCGCGTGGGTCGCCTGTTCCGCGCCGCGGGCCTTGCTCGCTCCCTCGCTTGCTTTTTCTTTTTTCTCGTTCCTTTTTTTTTTTTTTTTTTTCCTGGAGCGGAGCCCGGCGCCAGGAGTCTGGAACCGGCCTGACAAGCTTTTGAGTTATGGGGGAGGGGCGGCGCGCACCCCCGCTGCGAGGCGCGCCCCGATCCGGCGCGAGCCCGGGCGGCGGCGCCAGCGGCCCCGAGAGCCGCGCGAACCAGGCCGGCCCGGGCGCGGCCGCCCCCGCCGAGCCAGGCATTCCTTTCCGCTGAAGCTCTGCCCCGCTCGCAGCGCCCCGGGCGAGCGGCCTGCAGAGTGGGGGCGGAGCCGGCCCCCTCCACCCCCGGGAGGTTCTTAGGTTCCCTGCAGGTCCCCTTCACCCCTGGCTGGTGGTCCCTCCCACCCTAGTGTGGTCTTTTGTCCCTGTCTGGTTCCTCCCTGCCCCCCCTCCCCAGCTGGTTCCTTCCCTGAGACTGGATCTCCTACCCTCCCAGCTTGTCCCCTCCACTCCCTGTGGCGTTCTCCGGGACAGGTTGGACCTCGCAGTGTGGTTTCTTCTGTCTCTTTCTTCTTCTTCTGCCTGGTGTCCTTCCGTCCCTGGCTGGTTCTTCCCCAGGCATTACTGCTTCCTCCAGCCCTCTAAAGCAGGCAGGTAGACCCCTTTAATAGCCTAAGGAGCCCTTCCTTCTGCTGGTGGCTGAGGACAATTGCCCAGTGGACAACTCCCAAGCTCTCCAGTTTTCTGCTCTCCATTGTGTTTGAGCATAGGGCAGAGTGACTGGGCTGCTAGCTGAAGCCAACCTAGAAGGCTGTCTGTCTAGCCAGGGCCTAGCCTAAGTGGTTAGATTTCTGATTTGAACAGAGGGCACTGGAGCCGGCCAGCAGCTTTGGACCTCTGGGTGGGTTCTGTGGAAACACCTCCTGGGTGCTAGCAGGAACCAGTTAGGGCTGCATCCCTATAGAGCTGCCATACCCCATACCCCTTCTCTCCTTCAGGGTGCCCAGGCAGGCCCCTGGACCACCACCCCCTCCAGCCCAGTAACTGAGCAGAACCTTCCGGCCTGTCTCAAGCCACACTGTCTCTGTATGGGCATGTGGCCTTTCCCCTTAGAGGCTTGAGGCTCTGCCCTTGTGCAGGCAGGCCCCCTTAGAGCTTTGCAGCATGTCTGAAATAGGTCAATAACAGTTCTGGCCTGCCCATATAAAGTTTCTAGAGGCCAGTCCGGTCCAGACAGCACAGGGCCTAACCAGAGGCCTTAGCACGCTTCTTCCTTATTACTGAGAGACTAGCCAGGCTCCACAGGCCCCACTCCCAGTGACCCTTGACTGCAACTTCAAGAATGCAGGGCCTGTTCTGGGGCTGAGCAGCCTCGCCCCTCCCCCGTCCCCTGCCAAGCAGAGTGGAAATCGAGCCAGACCGAGCTGCTGAGTAGAAATTTCCAGTCTCCTTGGCATAGTTGGAAAGGTTTGCTTGGGTGAGCCTCGGAGGTGTAGCCGGGCAGGCTTGGTGGGGCTGAGGTGGGGAGGGACCCCCAGATGTTCCAAAAGCTGGCTTCCAACCCCCAAACAGCTGGGACAAAGGCTGTTGTCCTTTGTAGCCAGTGGAAGCTCTGCCTTTCTGTTGGCCCTTCCCTTGGGAGTCCATCAATGACAAAGAGGCTAGAACAACACTGTTGAAAGGAGGCTGCAAGATGTGCCCGGAAGTGCCCCGCACCACTGTTTGTCTGGGAGAAGGCTGTTGGCCTTAGTGGCTGGCCCACTTGTTGGGGCCACCCGGCCTCCCAGAGGCGAAGGAGGAGGCTTCTAGTTGAGTCCTCACCCTAAAAACAACTCGGATTGAGGTTCTGGGCACACGGGCAGAACTCCACTCTGCTCCCAGGGCTGTGTGACCTATCTGAGTCAGCCTGCCTGTGCCCCTCATTTACCTGAGGGAAATAAACATGGCAGTGGGAGGAGACAGCCTGAGTCCCAGTCCTCTGCTGAACCATGTCTGAGTGAGGTGAAGGACAGAGGAGACGCTTCAGCATGGAAGGAAGGAAGATGGAAAGAAGGGTGCATCATGGTAGAAGGACAGGTGGATGATGGGGGTGGGGGGAAAATGAATGGATGCAGGGGTGGGTGGACTGAAGGGAGGGCAGGTGACCCCTATCCTGACCTATGCACTCTCTGAGGCCTGGTGCACAGTTGGCTCCCAGCAGTCAGGCTTAGGGGACCAGTGACAGCTAGACAAGGCGTGGGCATGTAAGGCCTCCCCAAGAGGAAACACCCCCCTAGCTGTGTCCTGAGAGCCACTGAGTGCCTCACACCCCAAGGAGCTTCCAGCTACACCCAGACCGCAAGATGAGGGCGCTTGTGGCAACAAGGTGCACTGTGAGGGTCCCGTTAAAGAACGGGGTTAGAGTTCAGACATTTCCGCTGCACCCCGTAAGGCCTGGACCACTTGCTTCCGTTTCTCCGTCAGCATGAGACAGCACCAGGAAGTGCCCGGATCTGATAGGACAGTGTGCGTGCGGGAAGGGCCTGGCCAGGAAGTGCGGTCAGCTGTTGGCCCTGACCCCACTGTGACCTACCTCCCAGGTGACTTTGGACAAGGCTCAGCCTTCCTGCAGGCCCCAGTTCTGCATGCACAGTCAAGCTCTCTGAACTGGGCAGCTCTGGCCCTTCCGAAATAGCATACAGATGTTGAAATAGCCCAAAAATACACCCTCCGACCGTGCACACTCTCACAGCCCACGCTGATGTACACAGAACAAGCCCACAGCACACAAATCTGTATACTCGGACACACACATGAACATAGACACATGTCCACAGCACACACACACACAGGGCCGTGCCCTGACAGCACACCCAGCCGTGCCCACAGAACACTCACCATTGCACCCTTTCCCTCGTGCTTTGGACACACTACCCAGCACCCTGACCCCCCCCATAGGGTCACACCCCCACCGTCCAGGTGCTGGTGCGCACAGACACATCTGCACACCACACCCCGGCCGCACAGAGGCAGGCACGCACCCACACTCCGAGGCTCCCCACACAGCAGCCCACACTCGGGCGCACACTCGCACCCTTGCTCCGCTGAGCACCAACTGTTGGCGCGCGAGGGGGCTGGTGTGTGTGGGGGGGAGTTAAGCCCACGACTCAGCGAGGAAGAGGGGCGAGGGGGTGCGCGGGCGGGCGAGGAGATGACAGCCCGCGGTCCCCCTCGAGTCCCGGCTCATGAATATTAATGCGGCGGTAATTAAAATGCAAGGACGCAGCAGGATGGATGCGGGGCCTCCGGAGCGCGGCGCGGCGAGGGCGGGTGCAGCGGCTTCGCGGCCCAGGCCCGGCCGGGGACACCTGCGTCCCGGGCCCCGCCGCCCCCGCGCCCTCGGGCGGGCCGCGCGCCAGGCCGCCTTCCCGGAGCCGCCTTCCTGCGCGGCCGCTGATGTCAGAGGCTCAAAACTTTCCGCTTCCCGCCCGGCGGCCTCGAGCCCTGAGTCATCGCCGCCCCCGGAGCCCTGGCCCGCAACGTGTTTGTGCAGAGCCAGGCTCCGCTGGCCCCGCCTGACGTCAGGACCGGCCGCCGGGCCGCACAGCTGGGACGGTGCCACCCCGGGGGGCCCGGAGGAGGCAGCGCACCTGCGGTTCTAGGTTCAAATGCGACGCCGGCTGCCTGACCCCGAGCAGGGCCTTTCGGCCCCCGGGGAACTCCCGACTCGCTCATCTGCCTCTCAGCAGATGCTCCACAAATCGGCACAGCCTTGGGGTGTGCGCCGACTCCCGCCTGAGATCCCACACAGTACTCCTGCGACTGAGGCAGGAGCATTGCTGGACGTTCAGTACAGCTTGGGCTGCAGTGTGAAGCCTTGCTGTCAAGAGAAAGAGAGAGATAGAGGGAAGGAAGGAGGGAGGGAGGGAGGGAGGGAGGGAGGGAAGGAAGGAAGGAAGGAAGGAAGGAAGGAAGGAAGGAAGGAAGGAAGGAAGGAAGGAAGGAAGGAAGGGGGAAATAAAGCTAGTTGACGCGGGAACGCCTTTAATGCCAGCTCTCCGGAGGCGAGAGGATCATTGTATGTTTGAGGCCAGCCTGGTCCCCTTAGCAAGCTCCAGGCTAGCCAGGGCTGCACGTGAGTCTCTGTTTCAAAACAAAAACAGAAACAACAAACAAAAACAAAAACAAACAAACCCGTCAAAATCTAGAGAATAAGTGACCCAAGCTCAGCTGCTACATCTACAGCGGGAGAGAGTTGGGAGGGCAGAGAGATGGTACCCGCACCATCTGCTGCGAGACTGTCTCCTCTACATGACGAGGAGGCTGCACCCAGGAAATCTCAGCATGTTGGCCACCTAAGCAAGGCCGGCAGAACGACAGCACCGGTGGACATAACCCAGAGAGGTTACCCGGTCCCAAATGCTCAGCGTAAACACACGAACGGGCTTCAGCAGCTTCAGTGTGTGTGTGTGTGTGTGTGTGTGTGTGTGTGTGTGTGTGTGTGTGAATAATGACTAAAGAAGAGGTCATGGATTTCAGAGGGAATTGGGGGGACACCCCAAAAAAGAAAATAGAAGATAGAACCTGCAGACTGATGGACCTCGTTGTGTGAGCTGGTAAGCAGAGGCTGCAATGAGGAAGGAGCCCAACACCTGGCCAGCTGTGAAGGGATGGTGATACTGTGGGCAGTGTCACCATCTGCGGAGGTATGGGAAGACATGCTGGCATGACCCAAAGCAGCTCCTGGCCACCACATGGACAGTGTGCTCCCAGCGCTGTCTTGTGGGACTCAATGCGCAGAGGGAAAACTAGGACTAGGCTGAGCCGCTGCTGTCAGAGGCTGGTGCGTGCGTGGGGAGGCAGGGAGGGTCCCCAGCTGCTGGTCCTCACCTCTGCCCAGCATCCTTCCTCTCCCGGGCAGTGGACTCAGCAGCCCCCGGCTCCCCACCCACGCGGTGGAAGCTGCCCCCGGCTTCCCCGGCTGCCCCGCCCTGCTGGAGCTCTCTCAAGTCCTCGGTGCTCCTTCCCCGGGACTCCTCCTCACGTCCCCAGGCCTTGGCACAAGCGCTGGTGCTGTTTTCACTCCTGGAACACTCCTTGCCTCACCCTGCTTCTCCAGTTAACTCCTCTGACTCCATCTCTCCCCAGCGCTTCCCTTGGGGAATGTCCCCTTTAGCGCCCTCCCCAATCCACCCACGAGGCACAGAGAGAGACTCACCCCTCCCCTAGCTTGAAGCCCACTCTGCACACCGCAGGCCCCTGACACTGGCTCTCCTCCAGTCAGCCAGGCCTCCCATGACCTTCAGCCTTACCCCCTGGTGGCCTGGACCTCCTCTGAGGGAAAGAACCCTAATATAGGCTTCCCTGGCTCAGTGTCAGAATCCAGTGCCGAGTCTTGCTCAGAGGCTAGCCTCTACCCCCTCAACCTCACAGTGACCACTGTCTCAGGCCCACATTCCAGTCATCCAGGGGCTGTTCTCCCTGTGGACCCAGCCTTCACCCTCTCTCAGTAACTCCTCTGACCCCTACTGCAGCTCAGGGCTACAGCCCTAAGGTCGCCTCTGTCTTGAGTCTCAACCTTCTCATCTGTTAAATGGGACAATACTGAAAATTGCCTTGTAGAAAACCTCAGCAATGTCCTGGCAGGAATTTTTGTATGGCCAAAAAGGTGGGTGAGCTTACAGGACAGATAGGTTCGCCCAGACAACAAGACTGCAGACGGGCGGCCCCTCTCCCCCGTTTCTTTGAGTACTAAGTCTCCCTTGGCCCAGGAGGAACCCAGCACCCACACTCAGACTGGGGCACATCCTTCCCTGTGCAGAGATGGGGAAACCAAGATGTTAGAAGATGGGCACTGGAGGTTGGGAAGGCCAGAGTCAGCCCTCACTAGGAGCTGAACTGTGCAGAGGAGCGTGCTCAAGGATCGGGGCAGCGCTTACCCTCAGGGCACCCAGAGTTGAGCGGAGCCAGGCAACAATTTAGTAAAGACAATGTGAGAATAGGGGGGAGGAGGGATGCTAGAATGGGACCCAGGACCCCCATGCCCACCCATGACTGTGTCTAACGGTGGGTCCATTAGCAAAGTGCTTGTCTAGCAGGCACAAGGTCCCAGGTTCAGTGCCCAGCACTGCATCAAACCAGGCATGGAGACGTAGGTCTACAATCCCAGTACTCAGGACATGGAGACAGAAGGTCCAGGAATCCAAGCGTATCTTCGGCTGCACAGCAAGTTTAAAGTTAGCCTGGGCTACATGAGAGTCTGGCTCAAAACAAAAACAAAAGGTGTGGGGAATAAAAAGCCCTTAAACATGTTAAGCATGGGGGCTAGAGAGATGGCTGCTCTTCCAAAGGTCCTCAGTTCAATTCCCAGCAACCACATGGTGGCTCACAAACCATCTACACTGAGATCTGGTGCCCTCTTCTGGCCTGCAGACACACATGCAGGCAGAACACTGTATACATAGTAAATGAATAGATCTTTAAACAAAACAAAACATGTTAGGTATGGGCGCATGTGAATCCCTGTCTCGAAATATGTTCTGCAAACCTTTGCCTTAGCAGGGTGCTTAAGAGCAAACTCCGGGGGAGGGGAGAAGGGTAGGAGAGATGGCTTGGATGATGCTCTTCCAGAGAACCTGAGTTCAGTTCCCAGCACCCACATCAGGCAACTGACCACCTATAACTCTAGCTCCAGGAGATCCTACACCTCTGGCTCTGCAGGCACCTGTATGCATGTGCAAGCACACCACACACACACACACACACACACACACACACACACACACACAAATTTTTTAAAGAAAATAGACTTAGCGGTTCCCTCCTTCTTGTGTGGCCTTAGACAAGTCTCCACCCCCTACTGAGCACTCAAGTGACATCCTAGGGCTGATTGAGGGGTGCTTTAGGTAATGTAGGCAAATCTTTGGCATGGGAACCCGAGAACCCCTGCCCCAGGTCCTGCTCCCTTCATTCCAAAATATGTATCCTCAGCTCCCCCTCCCCCCAAGCTTTGCTTCTCTAAACCCCAGGACCTGATAGCTCAAGGCTAGTCCTGGAGGCGGTAGGGCTGCACCAACACAGGCTGGGCCTTTGACAGAATGACAGCAGCACAGGCTAGACCTGTGACAGTGACAATAGCACATGGTAGAACCATGACAGAGTGATAATAGCACAGGCTGGGCCTTTGATAGAATGATAGCAGCACAGTCTAGGCCTGTGACAGAGTGATAGCAGCACAGGCTAGACTTATGCTAGACAGTGATAATAGCACAAGCTGGGCCTGTGACAGAGTGACAGGACAGTTTGGTGATCTGACCAGGCACTCAGATCTCAGTTGGGCTTGGGGAGTACATCTGAATGGAGATGATATTTTATAACTATGTGGCTAACTCGACTGATAAACTGAGAACACAGGCAGGTGGATCAAAGCCCGTGTGTCCCCATCCTGACATGACAGTCCAGGAAGCACCCAGAGGTCAATGATACATGAAGAAAAACAAGCAGGTTGGTGGGTGGTGGCCCTCTGAAGCCACGCTGCTGTCCCAAGGAGGTGGTGACATCCACACTCAGCCCGCACTGAGGCTGGAGTTCCTGCTGCGATGCTGCCTCTGCTACTCGGCAGAGAAGCGGGGACATTTCCCAGAGAAGCCTGGGAGAATGGTCGGAGGCAGGTGCTGGCTGCAGGTCAGGTCATCAGAGGAACTGTCTGAAGGTCACAAGACACAGCCACCCCTGCCCCAGAGTCAGAACAGGAGGAATCTCAAGGAATCAATCATCCCCCTGGCCAGTCCTACCCTGTACAAAGAAAAGCTTCAGCTCAGCCTCAGAGGTAGAAACATTTGCCCAAAGACCCACAGCAAGATGCTGGCCCCTCTGTTTATGTGGCTAGGAGGGAGATGGACTGCCTGGGTTTGGATCGCAGAACCTCTGCGCCTAGTGTCCTTGTCCGAGAGAATGGGAACATGAGGTCCCTTCACAAAGGGGACTGTGAAGAGTCAGTGCTGATGGAGGGAGAATGGCATCCTGCTTGTTCTCTCTGTGGATCTGAGACCCAGGGGTCTGCCGAGATCCAGCCATCCCTCCAATGCCTGGCGACCCCTCCATGATGCCTGGCCTTCTGCTGAGACCTGAGGAGCAGCCACAAGCTTGACTGCCGAGCACACTGGCCGGGAGGGAAGCAAGCTGGCCACAGGATATTCCACAGGTAATCAGCTCTCGCTATGTGATTTCTGCTGGGCTTGGGGTGGGGGTGGGAGTCAGCGAAGGCCCCCCCCCACTTCGCCGGAGGTGAAGAGCAGAAAACATGGCTCCAAGCCAAGCAAGCAGAGCGTGCAAAGACTCAACACAGAAAGGAACATGATGTGTCCTACCTAATCAGAGAGCTGGGGCCAGTGGCTGGAGCTCAGAGCCATAGGGGATGAGAAAAAAGATGGTGTCGGGGGAGCTGGCCAGCAGTGGGTCATGATGTGCCAGGGAACCCAACTTGGAAGCCAGCTCTGTTGCAGAGGGAAGAAGTGGCCTGGCCTGAGCTCCAGGAAGATTTGCCTGGCTGACCTAGGGAGGGATACCAGGTGGGCAGGGAGTGTGGGAGAGGAGGGGGGCAGGAGAGGGGAGGGAGGGCATGGGCTCAGGCACTGGGAAGAGGAAACTTTGGGCTCAGCTTTTGGGGGTCAGAGGGAGAGTCCTCAACAGCCTCAGGGATCTAGCCAGGGTGGGTGTGGCTAGAAGCAAAAGGCAGAAGGAGATTCCAAGAAAGGAGCCCCTGGGATCAGCGAAGACCACCCCAGCTGTGCCTGCAGCCCAGGGCTCTTGACAGCAACTCTCCATTTTAAACTGGCAAGATTCAGGGACCTGCACAGTTGGAGCCCGACACCCCAGAGCTCCCTCCTCAGAGGCTCCAGCCCACCTCTTGGACCCTGAGGGTTGTCTAGACTGCCAGGTGGGCCCCCTCAGCGCTCAGGTGACCAGCAGATGGCTGTCTGTAGGGGTGTGGCCAGAGCTGACTCTTAGACTGGAGTGCCCATGTAGTCACGGGCTGCACAGGACAATGAGAGCTGGTAGAGCCCAGGGGCCCGGCAGGAAAGTAGCCACTGGGCAGTCCCTTCTGGACACCAGGAAGACGGGAGCTAGAGACACACACCCAGCCTGGGAGGCCTGTACCCGTCCTAAGGCTGGCGGATGGTCAGGGTGGAAGGAAGGAATTCGATTTATAACTTGTTTGCTGGCCTGATTTATAACTTGTAAACACCCAGGCTGGCCTGTGGGCCTAGGTGCATGCCCCCGCCTCCATCCTCCCTCTCGCTGCCCACAGAGAAGCAGCCAGCAGCTGACCCTTGGCCACACTCCATCCGCTGGAACCCTAGGTTAACCTCAGACCTTCCTAGACCCCTCTGTGTGCCTGCCCCAGGGTCCTCTGCCATTGGGGGTTCAGTCCTAGCTTGTACCTGGAGACCATAGGGGTCTCCACTGTCAACTACAGGGGCTTTCCTGGGGTCTAAGCAGCTGGGCACAGTTCCACCTCTCCTCTGGGACGCAGCGCCACCCTCCAGAGCCCAAGGTTGTAAGGAGCTCCGAGACCGGCTGAGTGTAACCTTGAGCCATTTGTTCTCCCGAAACCCCATCTCTCCGACCGTACCGCTTGCACTCAGGCGCACCGTGGGACGCTGAGCCCACGTGTGCCCCGCATTTGTCAAGCACATGGCAGGGATTAGGCACTGAGCGAGTTACATCATTCACTTCTTTTTACAGCTGAGAAAAACAAGCCGAGGCTCAGCAAGGTGCAGCGGTCTGCCCAAGGTCACACAGCCCGGAACAGGACGGGGTTGTCCCACTTAAGCAGCACCTTCGGGACTATGCGGCCTTAGGCTTGCGCACCTGCTTCGCTTCTCCCTGGTCCTCTCTACTCTCGGGCTCTGCAGGCCACGTGGGGGCCGCAGAGGTGGGTGGTGTGGGCAGAGCACGGTCTGCAGGGAGGAACGGGTTAATGCGCTCCGCCGCATTGGGCCGGCCTCCAGGAGAGCCAGCCAATGGGCGAGCTTGGTGATGAGGTAATGTCAGGACGCGCGGAATGGGCGGGGCCTGAGTGGACCCCACTGCTCCTCCTGGCGTTCTGTTCTCCGTAGCAACCTCTAACCTTTGACCTTGACATCCCGGCTCCTCTCCCAACCTTGCGGGGGGCGGGGGGAGACAGAGATAACCAGCCCCCTGCGGCACAGAGCCTCAAGCACAGCTGCAGGTGTCCAGAAGCATCCTGGCCTGAGTCACACCCCCTGGGACTCAGTTTCCCTTGCTGCAATTTCTTAATTGTCAAAGGCCCTCCCAGTGGGGGACCTGCGTGCACCCCAGAGCAGCAAGCAGCCTTTCCTTGCAGCGGCAGGCTTGTGGCGGTAGTCAGAGGACAAAGTTCACCAAAGCACCCGGTTTAGCAGAGCTGGATTAGTTAAGCGTCTACTACGTGCCCAGAGCTCCAGCTCCGGGCGGCCTGGCGCCCTACAGCCCTCCCGTGCCCGCCGTGTGCTGCAGGCCGCCCGGGCACGAAGCGGTTAACGCCCTTGCAGCGAGCTGGCAGAGCCTGCTGCCCGGCTTATTAGTCAGCCGGCGGGGAGGGGGCGGAGTGAGGGAGGGAGGGAGGGGTTCGGTGGAGAGCCGCAGAAAGCTATTCTCAGGGGCTCCCGAGTGTGGGGAGGGCGGCTCAGCGGGAACTGCCGCTTCCCAGAAAGTTGATTATTTTTAACCCAGGAAGAAGAAAGGAAGGAGGCCCAGGGAGGACTCAGAGAAAGGAGGAGAGGAAAAGAGAGAAGGAGAGGAGAAGAGAGGAGAGACGAGGAGAGGGGGAGAGGAGACCAGGAGGAAGAGAGGGGATTTGGAGGGGAAGAACAGGGCAGGGAGGGAGGGGAGGCTGACCTAGCCCCAGCAAGGGTTCGGGAGCGCTCTGGCAGGGTCCTGTCATAGCTGTGAGGTCACTGCTCCCTGCTGGACCCACCGTCCTTCCTGTGCTTCTAGCCTGGCCTAGCTGCAGCAGGGGCTTGAGGGAGGAGAGCGGGCACAAGGCAGTCACAACTCTGTCCTGTCGTGGTCCCTGCGGTGACTCCTGGGACTCAGAATAGAAGCCCTGGGAAAGAGGCTAAAGAGGAGGTGTTGGTGTTTTGGCAGGGAGGGGTTCGCGGGGGAGGGCCCCAGGTCGCTTTCTCTTACCTCCACCTCGAGTCAGGCTGAGAAGGCACCTCAGGGTGCCCAGGAGGTGGGTTTGCCATGCAGGATGAGACAGACAGCTGGCCCACAGGACTTACAGTCCTTCAGGGAAGGCGGGCTGGCCAAGTCATAAAAAATGCATTGGGTGCCTGCAAGAAGACAACAGGCTGAAGTATCAGGGGCCTAGGCAGACTGGTCCCAGGTGTGTGGGAGAAGGGGGCTGATCTAGCAGGGGTCAGAGGTCTCCTAGAGAAGGGTGCCTGTGGACCTACTGTGATGATTGACCCAGGGCCAGGGAAACAGGACCCAATGGACAGTCTTCAGGCTCTAACGGGTCCCAAGGCTGGGGGTTTGAAAGGCTTTTGCCTTTTACTGGAAAGCGGAGAGACCAGGCCTCCAAAGCTCCCTAGGGTTGTGGGGAACAAGGAAGCTAGAATGGACAGTAGGAGTCACACACACACACACACCGCTCTGCAGCCTCAGGGAGAAGCTGGGACAACCTTCCCCGAGTAGGCGCCTCTGGGACCTGGGCGCTGAACTCAGGCTTGGTGTGTGCTGTGGAGGACAGGACTAGCTTGGGTGAAGGAGGAATCAGAAAGCTCCAGCTCTGTGACAGTGAGCCAGGGAGCTCTGGTGCTGTCCAGGAGGCAGGGACAGCTCACAGGAGCGGTTCACAGGAGGTCAGGTTTGCCTGGGGGGGGGGGGGCGCTAGCTGTGTGTGCCAGGTGGAAGGCAGGCACAGAGGTGAGGGCTGAGGGAGCTTCGGTGACTGACAGTGTGGAATATGCTAGAATCTTGTATGCTGGAATCTTGATGGATCAGGTCAGATCCTGGTGGCTCTGCAGTTTAGGCAGAGGAATCTGAGCCTGTTCTGGCGATGACAGCCATGCGGGTGCAGAGGGAGAGAAAACGGGTTCTGTCCCCACATTGAAGACACTGAGGCACAGACACGACAGCGTGTGGCTGGCTGGCTGGACCAGGCAGGACCTGTGCCTGGAGCCTGGGAAGGTGCTGGGCACAGGTGAAGAGCCGTTGTGTGTGGTGCTAGGGCAGACACGCATGTTTTTGCTCTGAGGACCACACCTTCACCTGAGATGGATTTAGAGGGGCCCAGCTACCCCTACCCAGTCACTCTGGAGTCTGACCAGCCTCGGACTCTTCCCTAGCAACCATCTTGGACTGCTCTTTGCCTCCACAGGGTGAAGGAGCAGCCTGCTCACCAGGTCACTCCCCACCATCAACTGCCGACTGGGGCTGTCCTGCAAGACAAGAGCAGAGTTCAGCAAAGGCCGGTCCCACCCGGGAGCCTAAGCTAGTGGGTACAGTTAGAACTATGGTCCCGGCTGCAAGCAAGGCCCTGCAGAGGCCAGAGCCCCAGGGGCCCTGGAAGCGGACAGAGGGGAGGTAAGAGGAAGGGTGGCTTGGAGCTGGGTCCTGGGGCAGTGGGCCTCAGTTTCTCTGGCTGAGCATCTGCTGACGGAGAGCTATGGTCACAGCTGCGGAAACCCAGGCCTTGCGAGCCCTCCTCTCCCCTCCACTGCCTAATGCCCAGAGGTCTGAGGAACAGCTCATAGGAGCTGGGGGAGGGGGAAGGTTCTAGGACACACAAGGAAACCAAAGCTCTCATCCTCCAGCTCTGATGGGCCCGCCACGTCTACTCACAGGCGGTGGGGGCGCACGCCTTTAGTCCCAGCAGAGGCAGGCGGATCTCTGTGAGTTCAAGGTCAGCCTGCTCTACAGAGTGAGTTCCAGGACAGCCAGGGCTACACGGAGAAGCCCTGTCTGGAAAAACTAAAGAGCAGTCTTCCCACTACCCCTGCTGCTACTGCCTGGCCTTCTTATCGCCTCCTCTGGGGGCGAGCTGCAGTAAGCCCTGGTTCAGGCCTGAAGCGCTGGCTGTGCGCTCTGCGCCCCCATCCCTAACTCCATCTTCCAAGTGGATATGATGGTGCCTGACTCTTTGGAAGCAGAGAAGGGTGGAGGTCAGGCTGTCCGACCGTGGCCTGAGGCTCCCATCAGCGTGACAAAGGTGCAGGCTGGAGCCCTCTAAGGTGGGAGAGACCCAGACTTCCCAGCATCCCCTGTGAGAAGCCAACCTCCGAACAGTTGGCCAGGGCCCAGGGTTGCACCTCCTGCTCTGTCCCCACCAGGCTTCTCTGAGCTGCGGGGATCTGTCCCCCTCAACAGGGCCTGTGAAACACAAAGGGGGGGAGCCCGGGCAGAGAAAGAGCCGCGGGCGGCAGGCGGGCAGGCAGGCTCTGAGCGGCTTTGCTCCGCTTTCTTCTTCCTCCCTCTCTCTTTGTTAAGCTCCTTTTCAGCTGCACAGGCAGAGCCTGGGTGTTCCGAGCTGACAATAATTGCTGCGTCTAGACAGTGTCTGGTAGGAGGCCTCCTTCTCTGTGCCTGCCGGCCTCCCCGAGGCTCCGAGGCCTGGCCCACAGCCCCTGCCCGGCACCCTTGGAGGGTTCCCACACCCCTGCCCCTCAGTGGATGCCAAGGGCCCCTTGAGTCTGTCTGCCTCGTGATTCAGTTAGGAGTGCATCTCTGTCCTTCTCCTACCCTTGGGTCCACAGTCACCGGACTCTGTTCCATTCTGTGGCCTAAAGTTCAGAAACAAGATACTGTCCAAGCACTGGGTTCTGCCCGAGGCCTGGGAAGAACTCAGACGCTAACATGTGCGTGGTGGGCTGGCTGGGGAGGCTGCGGAGGAGGCTGGGGCAGCTTCCCTTGCTATGCTGAGCCTGGAATCTCTGAACTCAATTCTCAAATTCTCTTCTATCTAAGTCCTTCGTTACCTCCCCAAGCCAAAGCCCAACAGGAACACACAGGAATCAGTATAAGAAAGACTTTGAATTTCCCAGGCTGCTGCAGGCAGCTGTGGATAGGTGTTTTTCAAGAGACTCTGGGGCAAGAAACAAATGTCAGAGGTTCTGTCTGTCCCCAGCTCAGCCCTGTACACTCTGAAAAATTTCCCAGAGTCTCTGAGAGGGTGCTGGGGCAGGCACCCAGGGTGAGCCACAGGCAGTGACAATAACAACCAGGGTCTGCTCAGCCCTGGCCTGCTCTCAGCACTGCGCAGACTCTGCTTGCATCTTAATGTGCTTAACACTCTCTAGGAGAGGGCCCTGGGAGACAGGGGGAGCTGGAAAACTCCAAATGAGCCTCCGATTAGCACCTTTTTATTTTGTCTTTTGTGCATGAGGGGGTAGTATGTACGTGTTCGTGTGGGAGTTTGCATGTATGAGGGTGCGTGTGCACTAACGCGAGCCCGTGGAAACCGGAGGCAGAGGTCGGGCATCCTCCTCTGTCACGCTCTGCCTTGTTTTTTAAGGCAGGGCCTCTCACTATCTCAGCGAGGCTAGCCTTCAAGCTCAGGGGGGCTGTCTGCCGGAGCCTCCCCAGCCCTGCGGTAAGAGACAGCACTGCGGCTGGCTTTTAAGTGGGTGTTGGGAATCAAACTCAGATCTTCCTCCTTTCATGGCAGGCAGAGCTGAGCCATCTCCCCACCCCCTGGTTAGCGAACGCCATTTTATAGGTCGGGAAAACGGAGCAGAGAGGAGCTTGCTCAAAGTCACGCAGGCAGAAGTGGAGAAGCCAAGATCTGAAACCCCAGACACTGGCGTCAGGAGCCCAGCAATGACTCATAAGCTGTTTGAAGCCAGTCTAGGCTACACAGTGAGCCTGCTCTCGGGAAACCAAGGGACGGGGGTTGACATCAGTGGCAGAGCTCTTAAGGCCTTGCGTTCATCCCAACACTGTAAATAAGAATCAAGGCTGGCATGGTGGCCCACGCCTGGCATCCCAGCACTCAGGGGGCTGAGGTACACAGATCAGGGCTACACAGTGAGGTCCACCCTCAGAACAAAAACAAGACAAACAAACAAAAAAGTCCTAGGTCAGCCTGCTTCAAAAATAAAACAAAAACATGCAAAAATAAAATATATGAAAATAAAGTTGACTCATGAGAGAAACTTGAAAATTGTCCTAGCTGGGCGTGATGGTGCATGCCTTTAATCCCAACACTCGGGCAGGCAGAGTCTGGTTGAGAGCTGTGAGTTTGAGGCCAGCCTGGTCTACATAGCAAGTCCAGGACAGCCAAGGCTACACAGAGAATCCCTGTCTCCACAAACCAAACCAAACAAACAAAAATTGTCCTACTGGCCTGGGGCTGCGGCCTATGCTGAAGAATAGTGGTGTTGTCGTGTGAGGAACAAGGACCTCTTGGAGCTGAGGACAGACCCTAGATGCAAGGCTTGCCTGGAGAGGTCTGAATTGACACAGGCTCCCTTGAGGTGATGAAGTATTTCTCCGGGCAGAGAGGCCTCCACGGCTGCTTCCTCAGGCTGAGCATTAGATGGACAGAGCTGAAACTAAGTCCCAGGGTGGCAAGAGTGTCATGGAACAAGACTATAATGACCGTAAGGATAGGCACTCGACTGGCTGGCTGGTGGGGAGGAGTCTGTGGGTTGTGGCAGGAAGCCCTCCTGGTCTCTAACATTGGGGCCATACTGTGGGTTGTGCTCCTTGTGGTTCCCGGACACAGGCTTAGCGGGGGCTCTGCAGACAGGACGCTGGAAGGCCCGGGGGGTCAGGAGTGGCTAGTCTCTCCTCAGCCAGCCCCCAGTCCCTGTCTGGGCTCTCTGACTTGGGAGCCTGCTTTCTGGCCACAGGCCAGCTGGCGCCCTCCGCTCTGGCTGAAGTGAGTGGAGGGTGCTGCTTTCCAAGTCTTCAGTGCCTACCCCCGCAGACCCACACACCCACGAAGCTCCAGCCCGGGTGTCACGTCCCCTGTGCCTGCTCTGTGGCCGACACCGGCAGAAACATCATGGGCCCCTTCGCACCCTCTAGACCTGTATTAAAGGGTGGGGAGGGTGTGGAAGAAAGGAAGGAAGGATAAAAAGTGTGAGGGGGAGAGCATGAGAGGGCCGTAGCCACCAAGTGCAATCTGGCACAGAGAAAGTTTGCCACAGGCTCTGTGCAGTGCCCACTCGTTTGACCCAGCCAGAGAGGGCACTCTTTATTCCTGCAGGGCTCTGCTCCGAGGCCTTGTTGGAAGCCGTGGCTGCCCATGTCCATAGTACCCTGGCTCCATCGTCTAAGGAGTGACTGTTTAAACCATCAGTCACTCCCCCTCGTATGCCTTCCCAGCACCTCCAGGGCACGCAATTTCAGATGAGTTCAAGGTTCTTTGTCAGCCTTGGGGCACGCTGACAAGGCTGGAAGAAGAGCCCGCTGCTGCAGTTTGTCACTGTGGCCACGGAGCCCCTGGGATCTTGGTTGTCCGGCCTGGCCTGAGAAATGGGCATCTTGGCGGACTGGCCACCACCAGGCAAGCTTGGCTGGGGCCCTTTAGGAGAGACAAAGAGCAGCACAGCCCCGGGAGCCGCGCCCCTGCTGGAGAGCGCAGCCCGCAGCCCGCAGCCCGCGCAGCCAGCAGGCCATACATAATTCATTGCCAAATGGAGCCGCGGGCGCTCGCGCCGGGCCTCTCTGCGCCTGGCACTTCGCTGACTGCTCCTCGCACGTCGCCTCGTTGCATCTTCATGGATGCGGGGTGCGAGCCTCCCCCTCTCACCCAGGGCGACCCCGGGGCTCCCACGCACGCACGGCCTCCGCAGGAGGTACACAGCGTCTCACTGACCAAGCAGGGCTCCAGACAGCACCCCACCCATCACCATCACTGCTTCTACCCATTTCTGCTGAGGACATAGACAAGGAAAGAGACAAGGCTGAGGTGAGAGGGACAGAGGGAACCCCACCCCAGACAGGCCGCTGTGGGTGGAGAGCCGCAGACACCTGAAGCTAGGGGCCCCTGCCACCTCCCTGCTCAGCACCCTGGTCTCCTTGAAGTTATACTCTGGCCCTGGCCAGGGTACTGACCAGGCATTGGATGGCCTCGGCTTGTTCACTGTGAAATGCGAAGGGCAGGCTTGCACCAGGCTGATCAACACAACGCGGTGTACCTGAGGGACTCGTCAGAATTTGTAGAATGAAGGAAAAGCTCAGGATCATCAAGGGACACGCTGGCTGGCTGGGAGTGCTGGTACTAGGGAAATGTTGCAACTATGAAGAAGAGCAAAAGGTTCCGTAGGGTGATGAGAGCATTCTAGATCTTGACTGGGATGAATAGAAAAAAAAAAAAAAAAAAAAAAAAAAAAAAAAGGCACAGAACTGGGATGAGCAAGATGGCACAGCCAATAGAGGTGCTCGGGGCTCAGGCCCGACCACCTAAGTTTGATCCCTGGAATGCACAAGGTAGAAGGAGAAAACCACCCTCACAACACTCTCCTCTGCTCCACACCCATGAGGTGGCTCAAGCGCCCGTCCTCCCAAACAAATATATGTATTTTCATATATAAATGTGATATATATATATATTGCACAGAACAAAGTATGTCACACACAAATGACTGTGAGTAAAACTGGAGGCCTGAAGGCTGTCGGTGGGCTGTCTGTACCCACTCCCTGAGTCTCTCTGTGTTGTTTGTTTGTTTGTTTGTTTGTTGTTGTGTTTTGAGCCCAGGATGCTGTTGAATTCACCAAGAGTCTGAGGATGGCCTTGAACCTCGGATCCTCCTGTCTCCATCTCCCAGGTGCCGGGATGAGGGGTGAGTGCCACCAGCCCCTGGCTTTTTATTCTTACACCTATTCATGGCTACAGTAGTCTCAACAGAAATATCAGCTAGAGCACACTCGGGCACCATCCAGCACTCTGATGAGCAATAAGGGCTTTTGTCATCTCCTGCCTGGAGCTGACCCACCCACGGGGCCCCCAGTCTAGAAGAGCAGGCCTAGGGGAAGGAACACGGGGGAGGCACACTGAAGAGGCACGTAAAGTACTGTTGCTCTTCACATGGCTTTTTACAGACCCCATTTCCTCCCCTTCTTGGGTCCAGGTTCCTGGTTGGAAGCACAAAAACAAAACAACAACAGAAAAGCCAGCTCCTGCCTAGAGCTCACGCGTGTTGCCAGCCAAGGGTTTCAGTTCCTTCAATCTTTGGCTCAAGAAGCCTAAAGAAGCCAGATGTGGTGGCACATGCTTTTAATCCCAACATTCAGGAGGAAGAGGTAGGCGGATCTCTGTGGATTTTAGGTCAGCCCTATCTACACAGTCTGTCCCAGACCAGCCAGGCCTGCATAAAGAAACCATGCCTCAAAGAAAACCTACCCCGGAGTCCAGTCGACCTGTGGTCTTCTCCCTATCTGCCAATCAACACAGTGCAGGTTTATATAAGCCGAAGTCAGAAAGTCATTCAACAAACATTCATGGCACAGTCCACAGAACTTACATGCTGGAGTAGGAATATTGCAGGAGTGAGGAGAAAAACCAGCTGTTCTTTTCAGAACTTGCACTCTGGGAGGAAAGAATAGCAGTCCTGGATTTTTTGCCCAGCCTGCTTTCTTATAACACCCAGGACCATCATCCCAGAGGTGACACTGCCTACAACAGTCTGGGCCCTCCCCCATCAATCACTGTTAAGAAAATGCCCCACAGGCTTGTCCACAGGCGGACCTTATGAGAGGCATCGTCTCAATTGAGGTTCCCTCCTCTCAGATGACGATAGCTTGTGTCAAGTTTATATAAAACTAACAGTAATAAAAAGTAAACTTGGGCAAGGACCCATGTAAAAATGCTAGATGTTGTAATCAGTGTGAAGGGCAGAGATAGGCAAATCCTTGGGACTCCCGCTGGCAGCCAGTCTAACTAATTGTTCAACCCTATGCTAGTGAGAGATCCTGCCCCAAATGAGATGAGGGATTGGAGAGATGGCTCAGAGGTTAGGAGCACTGGCTGCTCTTCCAGAGGTCCTGAGTTCAATTCCCAGCAACCACATGAGGGCTCACAACCATCTATGAGATCTGATGCCCTCTTCTGGCCTGCAGGCACACATGCAGGCAGAACACTGTATACATAATAAATAAATAAATAAACAAACAAACAAGTAAATAAATCTTTTAAAAAGAGAGAGAGAGAGATGAACAGAGCTTCTGAGGATGACACCTACATTCCTGTGGCCTCCACACATTTATGCATACACCTGTATACACACACACACACACACACACACACACACACACACACTAAAAAAGAAAAAGAAGAGAAAATGGTCAGAATGCATGAGTGTCCCCAGGGGAAGAAATGTAACTTGCAACTTGGAGGCTTGGAGAAGGAGGATAGAACCCAGGCAGCAGCTTGCCTGGATGGGCAGCAGGATGGGGAAACGTGGTGCCACACCCACCACAGCTGGCCTCAGAAGCCCTCCTCAGCAGACCTCAGCCACGGCTTTGTGAATCCATCAGTATGTGCTTTGGGCATCCCTGAAATGATTAGGAACAGATCATTTCCCACCTCTGAAAAGTGGACATCTGACTTCCACACAGCTGCTGGACACAGGCAGCCACTGATTCGAACAAAAATGCTGGGTTGAGTGATAAGTTCTGGGCTGGGTATTGGGCTCTGACAGGCATCAAGGAAAACAGTACTCATGTTAGAGGGAGTTTAAAGTGTCCATTCAGAAAACACGCAGTGTGGACCAGGCTTATGCTGGAGCTTTGACTCAATCTTGTTTAACTCTCCAGTTGCAGACCGAAAGCTCTGGCATGGCTTTCTCTGCATCCACTCCTACGATCTCTGCCTTTTAGTGGCGTGACTAGTCCATTTATGTGTAGTGTAGTGTACTTATTGTTACAGGGTGCTCTAAAGCCACCGCCTTGTTATCTGCAATCTTATTGCCCCCCCACATACACACACATACACATACCTACACAAACACACACACACACTACTGACATTGAACACAGGTCTTCATACATGCTAAGCAAGCATCAACCACTTAGTGATATTCCAAGTCCTGCTCTTTACTCTTCATTTTGAGACAGGGTTTCATTCTGCATCTCAAGCAGGCTACAATTGTAAAGATCCTTCTGCTCAGCCCCCACCAGCTACTCTAAGTAGGATGTCCCTTCCTGCCCCACTTAATGAGTCTTTATAATTCGCTCGCGTTGTTTTATGCCTATGCCTCTTTACATCTTGCTAAGTTAAGTTCCTGTGACTGTAACAAAATAACTGAGGTAATCAGCCGAAAAGAGAGAAAGTCTGGGGCACTTGACTCTGCTGCCATGGGCCTGTGAAGAACAGCATAAATGTAACAGAAGAGGGCTTTCCAGGGAACAGAGAAAGAAAAGAGAATAGAGATTCTGAGGTCCTAGTGTTCAAGAACATAACCCCAGTGATCTCAGTCCTTCCAATGGATCCTGCTCTCTAAAGGCTCCACTTCCTCCAGTAACACTCCAGGCTGGAGGAGGGTGCTCTGTTCCCAACTATAATAGCTCTATTATGTTTCTTTTTTTAAAAATATTTTTTGGGGCTGGAGAGATGGCTCAGAGGTTAAGAGCACTGGCTGCTGTTCCAGAGGTCCAGAGTTCAATTCCCAGCAACCACATGGTGGCTCACAACCATCTATAATGAGATCTAACACGAAGGTGTACATGTGGCAGAATACTATATACATAATGAATAAGTAAATATTTTTAAAAATTTGATTTAGTTTAGCTTATCTGTTATTGGTATTAGGCCTTGCGCGCATGTATGTTCTTGTGCCTGATGCCCTCAGATGTAAGAAGAAGGCATTGAATCCTCTGAAACTGGAGCTACAGATCATTGTGAGCCACCATGTGGGTCCTGGGAATCGAACCCATGCCCCCTGCAAGAATAGTCAATGCTCCTAACTGCTAAGTCATATCCAGCCCTCTTCCATGTGTCTTAAAGTAGCACAGCTTACCTGCAAGGTTCAATGACATCATGACCATGTAGGAGGCTTAGAAAAGCATGCCACAGTCTCCTGCCTCAAATTCTGACCACGTGTTGTGTTTTTATAAGTCCAAAACTGTATGGCAGAAGGAAAGAATGAACCACACAAGCACCAGGGCACAATGGCAGTAGTAATTATTAGTAATAATAACAAAAATAACAAAAAGTATTCAGGTCTTTGAGGCCCAAGGGACAACGCAGGTCCCAGGAATTAATCTCAAGTCATCAGACATAATCTGCTGAGCTATCTCCATGGCACTTGTTTCTCCATTCTGAAAAATAGTTTCTTTAAAAAAAAAAAAAAAGTTTATTTATTTATTTATTTATTTATTTATTTATTTATTTATTTATTTATTATGTATACAGTGTTCTGTCCACATGTACACTTGCAGGCCAGAAGAGGGTGCCAGATCTCATTACAGATGGTTGTGAGCCACCATGTGGTTGCTGGGAACTGAACTCAGGACCTCTGCAACAGCAGCCAGTGCTTTTAACCTCTGAGCCATCTTTCCAGCCCCTGAAAAGCAATTTCATGCACAACAAACTAACGGTGCTTTCATCCAGCACCTGGAGATGCTCCTCCATTGTCTTCTGGCTATCATTGCTTTTATGTGAAGTCTGCAGTCTATTTTTTTTTTCTGTCTTTGATTTTATATATATAAACACAGACACATATATATACAGGGTTTCACTATGTACACATGACCAGATGGCTGTGTATATTTAATGTGATTTTCTTTGAACTCACCCTTTGGGGTTCACTGAACTTCCTCACTGGTAACTTTTTTCAGTTAAATTTGTAATATTTTCTGCTAATTGCTTAAAATATTGTTTTTCTTCCTGGTTCTTTTTTCCTCCCTCTGAGGTCTGGGGATGTCTTGATCTCATGGGTCATTGACACTTTGTTTCTTTTCTTTTCCCTTTGTACATGCTTCACTGTAGATAATTGGACCTGCCATAACTTCACTGGTCTCTTTTTAAAAGGAAACATTTAAACGGTGTATTAAAGGTGTGTGGTGGTGCTCACCTGTAATCCCAGAGTTTGGGAGGCAGTAGCAGGCAGATCTCTTGTGAGTTTAAGGCCAGCTTGGTCCACAGAAGGCGTTCCAGGACAGCCAGGGCTACACAGAGAAACCCTGTCTCGAAACAACAAACAAACAGAAAGAAAAAAATATATATATATTTATTTACTTTTTCATCTCTTTCCTTTCCTGTGTGTGTGTGTGTGTGTGTGTGTGTGTGTGTGTGTATATGTGGGTACCCACAGTTGGGTATAGTGCAAGAGAGAGGAAGAGGAAGAACCCAGAGTGTTCACACACAGGTATGCGCGGCACACCGCGCAGGCAGAGGTCAGGAGACAGCCTGTGAGAAGCGGCTCCTACCTCTGTGGCATGGGTCTGCTCATGTGGCTGAGGCTGGCAGGCAAGCCCT
Source organism: Psammomys obesus (assembly GCF_907164565.1). Taxonomy (NCBI): domain Eukaryota; kingdom Metazoa; phylum Chordata; class Mammalia; order Rodentia; family Muridae; genus Psammomys; species Psammomys obesus. Next base: position 50,088,809 of record NW_026585895.1, on the reverse strand, counting down.
CTGCTCAGCTGTCTCGCCATCCACAGCGATGCTTTTGGAACTGAGTAAAATGTACTTCTGGTTGTTGTTTGCGACAGACATGCGGCTGAGGATGACCTCGTGAACTCTTGATCTTTCTGCTCCCATCACCCACATGCTGGGGTGACAGGCATGGGCTGTCACACACAATTTTCTAATGTCATTTCAACCTTGTCCAACGAATGGCCGGCTTCAGATGTTGTATTTTTCAGTTTAGAATTTGATTTCAATTATTCATTCATTCATTCATTCATTCATTTATCTGTTTGTTTGTTTGTTTGTTTGTTTGTTTGTTTGTTTGTTTTTAGGCAGAGTCTGTGTAGCCCTGGCTGTCCTGGAACTCACTCTGCAGGCCAGGCTGGCCTCAACTCACAGATTTCAGCTGCTTCTGCCTCCCGAGTGCTGGGATTAAAGGCGTACAACACTACACCTAACCCAAGATTTCATTTCAACTTCTTAAAAAGAACTTTCTACCTCCCCACCCCCACTAGCCACACTTTAACTACATTCCCATTGAAGATAAGCTGAAGTCCTGACCCTTTACCCCCTACCTGGGAAGGTGGCGGGTCCTTCTGTCCTGGATCGAGGAAGACAGTCTACAGTCTGTGCCCTCACAGGAAGAGGTGGAGACAGAGGAAGGGCAGCAGGTAAAAATGGAGCCCAGGGCTGCTCCACCACAGGCAACACAAGCCGGGAGGCCTCAGGGGAAGCAGTCCCTCAGAGCTCGGGAAGGAGAGACCTGTTGGTGCTTTAGCGCAGACCCCTGGCTTCCCGGGATGCTCGAAGCCACTCAGGCTGTGGCATCTTGTTCTAGCGACATGGAAAATTAAGGTCCCCTGGACTGCCCTGTTGTGTCATGTGGCTGGCCTCATGCTTTGTCCTCCATGAGAAACTAGATCCCACACCGTAATCCAAAACCAGCTCTTCTTTCCTTGCATGGCTTCTTGTCGGCAGTGACAAAATTAATTTTTGCAAAAGGCTACCTACCTCCATTTAGGTAGGAAATACAGACATGGAAAGACAGACGGGATCCCACGAGATTTGGTCTCCAGGAACATATTCTCATTAGCCAACATCCTTCAGCTAGGCCCCACCTCCAAACTCCAAACGTTTCCAGAACCTCCCAAAATGGTATTGCCAGGTGGGAACCGTGCCTCCCATACAGAAGCCCTTGGGACACATTTCATCCAAACCTTAGCAAAAGAGAACAGCCCTGTCAGGCGGACAGGACAAGCCAGGGCAGCCCAGTGCCTGCAAGGGGGAAGAAGCACTGCAGTGAGCAGCCCTCCTCCCTGCAGTGAGCACCATCCCTCCCTGCAGTGAGAAGCACCCCACCCTACTCTCCTGTGTCTGTCTTTTTTTTTTTTTTTTTTTTTTTTTTTTTTTT